>NC_040024.1:9780119-10003707 GCF_000972845.2 Larimichthys crocea
TGGGCTACCATGTCCTCCTCTAATAGAAAATTGTGGCTTTAATCAAGGCTTCCAAAACAGGAAATCCTACCCCTTAAGACAAACTGGATAGAGTTTTGCTGATAGGGTCGTTGATAGTTTCACCACTTGTGAACCGTCGGTTTGAATTAGGGTGATTTGCTGTCTGGGGGAAGTCTCCATCATCAGCTGTACAGCATATGGACCTTCATTACTGCTATTAGTGGGGCTGATGACAGAGTACAAGTCTAAAGAAGGACAAAGGAAGGGGGACATGAGGTCAAAATTCTGTTAACTGATTAGATGTAATTTTATAAGTAAGTTTTAGAAAAGAATACCCACTTTCTCAAGTACAAGATTAATTTAAATAAGGTTACAATGGACACTCACTGATGAGAGGCTGAGAACAGATGGTGGTGTGCACTGGTTACATTCTTGTTGTGTTTCCATATCTACATTTAACTTCGTCTCCATCAGGGTCAATGCCAACAGGTTGAAATTTCTCTGACAGTTTGAAGGAACTCTGAAGAAAGAGGAAGAAAGAGTGGTTTTGGAGAGAGGCTTGTAGGCCAAAATTACCTGTCTGAGTCTGAACAATCGACTCCAAAAGGTGTCATACAAGATGTAATAATTTTACTTTAATGTTTAATGATAAACTTGGGGAAGGTTTGTTATTAATTAATTAAATATTTTAGATTAAGCTGCTTCAATATGTTGATGAAATCACATGAAAAATCTAAAAAATATCCTGATACATTCTTTCACATGAAAATTAAAGGATAGGTCACGTCTTTACTACAGCTAATTCATAAACACACAAAGTTCAACTCTTTTAAAGGATGCAAAAAAAGGTTTTGATATCACGGTCTTGAAGTTAGCTTTTGACCTTGTTGCTCAACAAGAAATTACATAATTGGCGTACCATATGAAGTCAGAAATTCAACTAGAACGACCCCAAAGTTTGATTTCCGACTCAGAAAGTCAGGAGAACCGCACAAACTTGGTGCTTAAAGGAGTTGAGATCAAGTCAAGACCAAGACAAGACAGATATCACCATACTTGTGGTCTTGACCATTCTTAGAAAATCTAGGGTTCTCTTTGTCTGAAACCGAGACATGACTGAGTAGAAATGAGTCAAAAACAAGACCGATCTTGGAGACCACAACGCTGCTGTGTTATCATGTGATCTCGACGTTGGACAACATCAAGTTATATATTACTCATCTAAAAAATACCAAAGAAAATAAGAAATTATTCCTTTATTTGAATAGGTTCTCAAATAAAAGTGCTTTGCTGATGTGTTTGCCTTTTCCAGGTCTTATATATGTGGGAATAATATTACTTCTCACTGAACAACAATTCACACTTTTTTCACAGCTTTTTTGACCACATACAGGTATTGATGTCAAAATGTGACAGATGAAATTAATAAAATTCATAAGGTGTATAATTACTAACAAAAAGATAGAAACAGTGAGTAGGCTTACCTTACGGCTGGTAAGATTGTGGTCTGGGGAGAACTGTTGACTTGGCCGGTGTCTGACCGGTTCCTCAGTTCCAACAGAACCACTGCTTTTGCAGATACTATGCCATTTTTAATGTTATCAATCCAAGTAAAAGGAACTAAGAACCTGTGGTGGAAGTTCATGGGAAAGTCAGCTTTTTTTTGTGCTACATAGAATTCAAGTCAACGTAAATATTATAGGTGTGTACAGCTAATTTGCAAGATACTGAAAAAGAATGTTGATAAATCATTGTTTTGCATGAAACTACCAGATCTGACAGTTGCCGTTAATATTGGAACACCGTGATTTTAAATCACTTCATGACTTGTGGTTGCAAGTTTTCTTTCCAGGGCTTTAGAATGTTTAAAAATTTAAAAATGTCATTATTGGCCCTTAGTTAAATGTATATGTAAATGTTTTGCTTTGTCATGGTGCACTCACAGCTGAGTGTTGTTAAGAACCAGACTGAAGATGGACACCATCTGACACCACTCATCGCTACTCTCCCTGTCTACCTTCTGCAGTGATGGAGCCTCACAATTTAATCCACAATCCGACGTGTCATTACTTGTGCATGGTCGGAAGTTCAGTTTTACATGAAAAACCACCTGTAGTATTAATAGAAAACAGTAGTTTAGTGGGATGATGATTTGAGAATAGAGACTATTTTGAAGACACGTACAGTATTTGCATTTGCAAGCCCTTAATACATCCCAGAAATCTGAGTTTAATTAGAACAAATATGTACATACCCTGACAGATCCATCTGCGTTAGTGTCTTTTGGGTAGTAGGTTATCACTGTTCCATAAAAATGAGACGCCTGGGTGCTGCAGACCAACAGCAGTAACAGAAGCAGCAGAGAGAGCGACATAGTGAAAGTGTTTGTTTCTCCACACAAAGACAGTGAATTAATACCAACACTGACACATGTACTCCTACAGAAATCTGCCTATCACGCCCTTTTCTATTTGGCTGTCTTCTACACGGAAGGGTTGATTAAAAAGAAAATCGTTTGGCATGAGGAAATGTCACCTGTTGATGAAACAAGATTATGATCAGAACTGACAAATGGCTGAGTGCAAGGAAGGAGCAGCTGACTTAAATAATCCACCACCAAGCACAGGATCAAAGAAAGGTGGAGTAAAATGTTGAACTCCATATTGACATTGTACACAGCATGTTTTTAGCATGGGAGTAAATACACTGCTCAAAAAAATTAAAGGAACAGTTTGAAAACACGTCAGATCTCAACAGGAAAAGAAATCACACTGGATATCTTTCCTGATATGGACTGGGTAATGTGTTAAGAACAAAAGGATGCCACATCATTATTGGGAATTAAAACTATCAACCTACAGAGGGCTGAATTCAAAGACATCCCCAAAATCAAAGCAAAAAAATGATGTGGCAGGCTAGTCCATTTTGCCAAAATTTCTTTGTAGCAACTCATAATTGTACTCGGTAGTTTGTATGGCCTCTACGTACTTGTATGCATGCCTGATAACATTGTGGCCTGCTCCCAATGAGACGACGGATGGTGTCCTGGGTCCAGATCTGGACCAGGCCATCACTGAGCTCCTGGACAGTCTGAGGTGCAACCTGGCGGCATTGGATGGATCAAAACATAATGTCCAAGAGGTGTTCTATTGGATTTAGGTCAGTCGAGCATAGGGACCATTCAATGGTATCAATTCTTTCATCCTCCAGGAACTGCCTGCATACTCTCGCCATATGAGGCTGGGCATTGTCGTGTACCAGGAGGAACCCAGGACCCACTGCACCAGCGTAGGGTCTGACAATGAGTCCAAGGATTTCATTCTGATACCTAATAGCAGTCAGGGTGCCATTGTCTAACCTGTAGAGGTCTGTGTATTCCTGCAGGGATATGCCTTCCCAGACCATCACTGACCCACCACCAAACCGGTCATGCTGAATGATGTTGCAGGCAGCATAACGTTCTCCACGGCGTCTCCAGACCTGTTCACGTCTATCACACGTGTTCAGGTTGAACCTGCTCTCATCTGTGAAATCACAGGGTGCCAGTGGCAGACCTCCCAATTCTGGTGTTCTGTGGCAAATGCCAGTTGAGCGCCATGGTGCCAGGCAGTGAGCACAGGGTCCAGTACAGGACGTCGGGCCCTCAGGCCACCCTCATGAAGTCTGTTTCTGATTGTTTGGTCAGAGACATTCACACCAGTGATTTCGTAGGGCTCTGGCAGTGCTCATCCTGTTCCTCCCTGCACAAAGGAGCAGATACTGGTCCTGCTGATGGGTTAAGGACCTTCTACGGCCCTGTCCAGGTCTCCTAGATTAACTAACCATCTCCTGGAATCTCCTCCATGCTCTTGAGACTGTGCTGGGAGACACAGCAAAACTTCTGGCAATGGCCCATATTGATGTCCCACTCTGGAGGAGTTGGACTACCTGTGAAACCTCTGTAGTGTCCAGGTACCGCACCATGCAACCCGTAGTGATACTGACTCTAGCCAAATGCAAAACTAATGAGAAATTGGTCAGAAAAGATAAGCAGGGAAAAAATGTCAGCAGCATCCACCTGTAAAACCATTCCTGTTTTGGGGGTCGTCTTTTTGTTGCCCCTCTAGTGTACCTGTTGTTAATTTCATAAACACCAAAACAGATGAAAATGATAAACAACGCCCCCAGCTACTTACCTGACCAGATCAATATCCCAGAAGTTGAACTGACTTGATGCCATAGTCTGATTAAAAAGTGTTCCTTTAATTTTTTGAGCAGTGTATATATGTATGTATATGTAGACGTTCAGGAAGAGATCAGGATGCTCACAGTGAAGCCCGTTAAGTGATACGACCTACGGTTTAGCCAGAAAGCCTTCCTGTTCAAGTTTCAGCATACAACTAGAGTTATCAAATTTACTTCTTTAAAGTCAGAGCTTGTATGTTCTGTCACAAATAGTCATGAAATACAAAATGTGTTATATAATTAAAACAAATTAAAAAAATAGACTGAGCACATAATTCATGGGCAACTCCAGCAATTAATAGCACCTCACATTAAAGTCCACATAAATGCCAAGTTCATGTAGCAGCACAGCCCAACATCTACTGTTCGGAGAAGACTGTGTTGATCAGACCTGTATGATGGAATTGCTGCAAAGAAACCCCTACTGAATAATAAGAAGAGAACTTCTTGTGCCAAGAAACATAAGTTATGGTCACTAGGCCGGTGAAAATCGGTACTTTGGTTAAGAATTTGGTTCTTTACGCCAGGGGTCCCCAACCTTTTTTGTGCCAAGGACCGGCAGAACCATAAAAAAAAATTCATGGACCGGTTGGCAATTTGTCAACTTTAATATACATTGCGAAAGACATTTACGTTATTTCAATAGGCAACTCACACAGTTATTTCAGTTATTTCACAATCCTTGACAATAGGTTGAATTGTTACGAGAAGAAGAACCCTTGAATAAAGAGGCCTGGATTCAAACTATCAAAGTTTAAGTTGAATTTAATATTCTTGTACAAGAAGGAGTGTTTAACAGTGCAACACACAATAGGGTTACAGAGAAAAGGCTCCCTGAGGAGCTCTAACATTTGGTTCTTATACATTGTTCAAAAATGGGCTGTCTCGGACACCTCCCCACTGATACAGATAACGTCATAACATTCCTTTGGTTGGTTTTCTGCTCAATAATGAGCACTATATTTTATATCCACATGGTACTACCCTAGCCTGTCTCTCCTGTCCTTGTACCACAAATTTATAACCCTACCAGCCTCAGTAAATCAGAGGCCAACTAAGGGAAGCATGCGAGACATACAAAGAACAGGACAGACACACACTATCTGTATGAGTTAGGACATCTGCACCCCAGTATAATCCTAATTTTTATAACATTAATAACTTAGACGACAGCCAATAAACACTATGTAGATAAAGTAACTTAAGCTTACTTCTACTAATGATACGTATATATAAACTGGACATAAAATCAAGGGCAGCAAAACACTGAAAAAATCTATTCTACAACAGGAACCTTGTTTTTTTCATTCATACAGTGAAGTATTTACACACAAAATCTACAAAGACTTTTATAGTTATATAACTAGAATTTTAAGGTAAAGTAAAGTCTTCTGAAAACAAAATTTCCCTCCAGGGGTATGTTCATGTTGAAACAACAGGTGTCGCTGTCGTTGTAGATCCCAGTTGCAGACTATTCACAAGTCGTAGCGTGATGTCTGACGGCAGCCCTTGTCTCACCAGTTCAGCTTTAAGCTGGGGAGGGACATATGATATGATCACTGCTTTCTCAGATAAGACAGTTCTGTGTAAAGTGGATGAACAGGATTTGATAAAATAGCTAAGATCATAAACATGTTTATTGTTAGAGCTTCGGACATTGGTAAGCACCTTTGAGAAACTTCTTAAAGAAAGTTTCAAAATAAGGTTTATGATTTTATTAGAATTGTATAATAGCACTACAAACACATTTATTTACCCAAAAGAAAAATGCTAATGTTAGGCCTTCACTAAGCATTTGATTCATTGTAACTTTTAGCAGTTAACTATGCTTTTGAAGAGTACAGAAATAAGATGAGAACAAAGTGTGTTAAGGTTAATAATCCTTTATTTGCATCAATTAGTAGTTAACCTTGCTTTTTGCCTTTATTGGACAGTAACAGCTGCCTCTGTCTAGTCAAGTCAAAAAGCAAAGTATTAATATCTGCACTTATTGTTAGAGTAATGTTTATTTTTAAGTCAGTTTTTAATTATCTGAGTTCAGTTTTTGAAGGCGCTTGTCTGAAAAAAAAAGATTGTTAATGTTGTGTAGTACTTCTGAATCATTGGAAGTGTTTGTAGGAGGCATACTCTTGTATACTGTGGCTATATTTCAAGACCACCGGAGATTTTCTTATGCTTTCACAGGATTTCTTACTACATAAGAAGAGACTGACCTGTTGTATGACAGTAGTCCTCAGCTCATCCTCAGACAGGGGAGATGAAGAGGAAAGCCTAATTTTCAGAACTACAACAACTAAAAGCACAGTGAGATGGTTATATAGGTAAAAAAAAACAAAAGAAAAACAACCATGATTTGCCTTACTCACTTGAATTTAAGACTTCGGTTACAGATGTTGGGGAAGATGTTGTGTCATCAGGTGTAGTAACTGGTTGTGGAATTGTTGTTGGTGTGGTTGTTGAAGAAACAGATGTAGTTTGTGGTATTGTAGAGGTAGTTGTAGCTAATGTGGTGGTAGTTGGTGCAGCTATTGTTGGGGAGATTGTTGTTGTAGTTAGTGGTGTAGTTGTGGTGTTTGTAGCTTGTGTGGGGGTAATTGGTGCAGCTGTTGTTGGGGGCACTGTTGTAGTTAGGGGTGTAGTTGTGATGGTTGTAGCTAATGTGGTGGTAGTTGGTGCAGCTGTTGTTGGGGAGACTGTTGTTGTAGTTAGTGGTGTAGTTGGTGTGGTGATAGTTGGTGCAGCTGTTGTTGGGGAGACTGTTGTAGTTAGGGGTGTAGTTGTGATGGTTGTAACTGGTGTGGTGGCCGGTGATGTAGCTGTTGTTGTGGAGACTGTTGTAGTTAGTGGTGTAGTTGTAATGGTTGTAGCTAGTGTGGTGGTAGTTGGTGCAGCTGTTGTTGGGGAGACTGCTGTTGTAGTTGTGGTGGTGGTAGTTGGTGTAGCTGTTGTTGGGGACACTGTTGTAGTTAGGGGTGTAGTTGTGATAGTTGTATCTGGTGTGGTGGTAGTTGGTGTAGCTGTTGTTGGGGAGATTGTTGTAGTTTGTAGTGTTGTAGGGGTTGTGGCCTCTGTGGTGGTAATTGAAGTGGAGATTGTTGTTGTAGAAAGTGGTGTAGTCATGGTGGAGGGACTGATGGTTGTAGCTGGTGTTGCTGTCGTAGTTAGTATAGTGCTGGTTGTAGTTGTTGTTGAAGGAATAGTGGTTGTAGCCACTGGTGTTGTTGGTTGAGTAGGTGTAGTTGTTGTTGGGTCTGTAAACCGGAGTCAAAACAAAAGATAAACTACAAGTGAAGTGAACTTTATTAATGCAGAAAATCAGTAAAGGAAGTGAAAACATTAAAAAACAAATCATTGTTCAACTCACCATTTCCAACAGTCACAATGACACATCGTAGCTCTGAGTGATACTTGCTTGAACTGTGGAAATAAATCAATACATTATCACATTTACAAAATGATTATTATTACAATTATTTCATAAATCTCAAGATAGAAAGACAGAATGTACTTTTAGGAAATTTAGGAAACATGTTCTTCTCTCATTGTCCTCCTGGAAATATTACTTTCATGGATGCATTAAAGATTGTAAGGAAATTGCCATAATACTTTGAAAATGGTTGAAACTGTGACAACTGGACTTAGATGAGAAGTGAAATGTCTTCACAGTTCTGACTGACTGGTGACTTTCCCAGGAGACTCAGGTGTCCTAAACGACTGGAACAACAGTCATCACAATGAGGAGCACTAACAAACCAAGTGGAAACAATAGCCTTATTAATGATCCACAAAGGTTATATACCTGGGTTTCCCTACAATCAGTCAGAACTGAAGAAGCCTCTTAGGTGAGAGGTCAATCTACAGCTAAGTTCAGCTGCCCCAGATTCAACCCTTCTCAGACATAACTTGGATGACTGAAAACCTTCACAGGCATTTGCCACAGGAAATCCAGTTTAAATTTTGAATTATATGTGTTTCTACATTTGTTCAATGTACCTTCTTATATGGTTATCTTTATGAGACAAGTGACTTACTTGGAAATTGCCTGAACAACAAAACAGATTGGGTGGCTTTCTCCGTCTTCGTTCACAGACGGTGTCCATCTCAGGATGAATTGTCCTGCTCCCGATGAAGTCTTGTTTGCATTGTGTGGCCCGCTAAACAGCAGCTCAGAAATTCTTTAATAGACAGAAGAACAAAAGGCTAAGACAGGTTAGTTAACACATAAAAAAGGTTCCCCACCCCCAAACAGTAACAAATAAAAAATAAATAATAATATTTCTTCCATCACCTGACATCTGACTCAGATTTCTTTTTAATGTTGTTTCCTTTTAGGCACTGGTTCTACAGCTGCTGATTCTTTTGTTTTGCTGTTGCATAATCAGCCTTTATAACTCTACACTGAAACAACATGATCTAAAATGAACAGGGTCTTATGTACAATGCACTGTAAGACATTTTTCATGTTTTCTTTTGTTTTTGAATGCACTTCTAGTTATGTTTAACATACTGAGTTTTTGGTTCTGTTATACTTGTTGCACTCTTTTAAAACCTGTCTTGTGCATAAATGTTGGAGTCCTTGTGAAGCTGAAAACTTAAAATATGTAGGGCATCAATGACATGTGATATTTCATGATCCCAATATAATTTTTTTTTTTTTTTTTTGACTTACGTGGAATTATTTGCCTCTGCGTTGATGCTGATCTCCAGGGTCTGATTGACAGGGGCGTACAGCTGAGCTCTGTTGGCAGGGGTTGGAGGCAGAAACTTGGGCAGATAGAGTCCTTCAGTGCAGGATGGTACCACAGGGTCCACTAGACAATAAGAAAAGCAACAATTTCAGCTAACTTTTCTATGGTTACTGTTAAGCTATGTCTGTACATCAATCAGTTGCAGGACCACTTTGGTCTAGACTAGAACATCTCTGCAACTGTTGGATTGCCATTATATTACAGATATTCATGATGTCCAAAGAACGAGTCTTTAATAGTCCCTTGACATTTCCTCTTCCACCAGCATGTCAAATATTTCACTTTTTCAGTGAAATAGCTTGACGTGTATTTTACTACTGTATTGTACTGGAACAAACATTGGTACAGACATCCATGGGTCTCAGACAATGACTTGTAACCAATGTGGTATCACCATTGGCTCTCCGTGTGTGTGAAGGAGAAACTATGGGGGCCACAAAACATGAAAAGGCCCAATTCACAGACAGTGTTTACTTGTTCTAGGCTACTACAGAAACATGTCAGACTCAATTTTGGCTACCATGTCCTCCTCTAATAGAAATTTGTGGCTTTAAGTCAAGGCTTCCAAAACAGGAAATTTTACCCCTTAAGACAAACTGGATAGATGTTTTGCTGATAGGGTCGTTGATAGTTTTCACCACTTGTGAACCGTCGGTTTGAATTAGGGTGATTTGCTGTCTGGGGAAGTCCTCCATCACCATCTGGACAGCATATGGACCTTCATTACTGCTATTAGTGGGGCTGAATGACAGAGTACAAGTCTAAAGAAGGACAAAGGAAGGGGGACATGAGGTCAAAATTCTGTTAACTGATTAGATGTAATTATATAAGTAACTTTTAGAAAAGAATACTAACTTTCTCAAGTACAAGATTAATTTAAATAAGAGTTACAAGTGACACTCACTGATGAGAGGCTGAGAACAGATGGTGGTGTGCACTGGTTACATTCTTCTGTTGTGTTTCCATATCTACATTTAACTTCGTCTCCATCAGGGTCAAATGCCAACAGGTTGAAATTTCTCTGACAGTTTGAAGGAACTCTGAAAGAAAGAGGAAGAAAGAGTGGTTTTGGAGAGAGGCTTGAACGGGGTGGAATTTTTCGGTTGGATCATCTCACTGTGTGTAACATGACTCACTTGTTCCTCATTTTCACAAGCAAAATTACCTAGTCTGAGTCTGAACAATCGACTCTCAAAGGTGATGTCATACAAAGATGTAATAATTGAGTTTTAATGTTTAATGATAAACTTGAGGGGAAGGTTTGTTATTAATTAAATATTTTAGATTAAGCTGCTTCAATATGTTGATGAAACCACATGAAAAATCAAAAAAAATACCCTGATACATTCTTTCACATAAAAACTAAAGGATAGGTCATGTCTTTACAAAAAAAAGGTTTTGATATCACTGTCTTGAAGTTAGCTTTTGACTGTCACACCACGGTGAGGTCAAGCTGGGTTTTTGTTCTGTCTCGTCATTTCCTGTTTTATTTTGAAATGTACCTGCCCTCTCGTTTCAGATCACTTGCCCTTCCCTTGTGTATCACCTGTTGCCATGATTCCTGATTGTCTCCACCTGTTCCCATCTGTGTGTGTCTATAAAGGTTCCGTGTCTCGCTTTGTCCTGTCCCAAAGTGTTTTGTCTGTTCGTTCACCCAAGCCAGCGCCACAGTCCTGATCATAGTCCCAATGTATGTTTGTGAGTTTTTCGTTGTAACTTTTCTGGTTTTGCGTTTGGTTCGTAGTGTTTAGTTTAGTTAACTTATTGTCAGCCTCCCTTGGAGAGATTTTCTGTTCTTGGTTTTAGTGTATAGAATTGTCAAGCCTCCACCTTTCAGGAGAGTTTTGCTAGTAGTGATTTAAGTTAAAGTTTTGTAGCCTTTTGATTTTCCTCCTTGAGAGCGATTTGGATTTAGATAATTTTTCAAAACCGATAGTTTTTCTTCCTTAGGAGTGTTTTTTGTTTACTTAGGTTTAGGTTAGGTTTTCATAGCCTTTTGTGTTATATCACTCTGTCTAGAGGTTTTTTGTTGTTCCCTAATAAAACTGCTCACTGACTCCTCTGCTTCTGAATCCTGTTTGAGTTCCGGCCTGACATTGACCTTGTTGCTCAACAAGAAATTACATTATTGGCGTACCATATGAAGTCAGAAAACTAGAACGACCCCAAAGTTTGATTTCCGACTCAGTCAGGAGAACCGCACAAACTTGGTGCTTAAAGGAGTTGAGGTCAAGTCAAAGACAAGACAGATATCACCATACTTGTGGTCTTGACCATTCTTAAAAAATCTAGGGTTCTTTTTGTCTGAAACCGAGACATGACTGAGTAGAAATGGGTCAATTCTAAGATGAGACCGAAACCTTCAGAAAATGGTGGTCCTGAGAGTGGTCTTCAAAACGAGACCGATCTTGGAGACCACAACGCTGCTTTATCGTGATCTTGACATTGGACATCAACTTACATATTACCCATCTAAAAAATACCAAAGAAAATAAAATTATTCCTTCATTTGAATAGTTTCTCAAATAAAGGCGCTTTGCTGATGTGGGTTTGCCTTTTCCAGGTCTTATATATGTGGGAATAATATTACTTCTCACTGAACAACAATTCACACTTTTTTCACAGCTTTTTTGACCACATACAGGTATTGATGTCAAAATGTGACAGATGAAATTATTAAAATCCATAAGGTGTATAATTACTAACAAAAAGATAGAAACAGTGAGTAGGCTTACCTTACGGCTGGTAAGATTGTGGTCTGGGGAGAGCTGTTGACTTGACTGGTGTCTGACCGGTTCCTCAGTTCCAACAGAATCACTGCTTTCGCAGCTACGATGCCATTTTTAATGTTATCAATCCAAGTAAAAGGTAGAGTGAAGCTGTGGTGGAAGTTCATGGGAAAGTCAGTTTTTTTTTTTGTGCTACATAGAATTCAAGTCTACTTAAATATTGTAGGTGTGTACAGCTAATTTGCAAGATACTGAATGTTGATAAATCATTGTTTTGCATGAAACTACCAGAGCTAACACCATGATTTTAATCAGTTCATGACCTGTGGTTGCAAGTTTTCTTTCCAGGGCTTTAGAATATTTAAAAATTTAAAAATGTCATTATTGGCCCTTAGTTAAATGTATATGTAAATGTTTTGAATTGTCATGGTGCACTCACTTCAGCTGAACGTTGCTGCGAAACCAACGTGATGGGATGATGGACACCATCTGACACCACTCATCGCTACTCTCCCTATCTATCTTGTGCAGTGATGGAGCCTCACAACCTAATTGGCATTCCGACGTGTCGTTACTTGTGCATGGTCGGAAGTTCAGTTTTAGATGAAGAACTGCCTGTAGTTTTAATACAAAACACTAGTTTAGTGGGATGATGATTTGGGAATAGAGACTATTTTGAAGACATGTACAGTATTTGCATTTGCAAGCCCTTAATACATCCCAGAAATCTGAGTTTAATTAGAACAAATATGTACATACGCTGACAGATCCATCTGCGTTAGTGTCTTTTGGGTAGTAGGTTATCACTGTTCCATAAAAATGAGACGCCTGGGTGCTGCAGACCAACAGCACTAACAGCAACAGCAGCAGAGAGAGCGACATAGTGAAAGTGTTTGTTTCTCCACACAAAGACAGTGAATTAGTACCAACACTGACACATGTACTCCCGTCTTCCACATAGAATATTGTTTGGGTTGATTAAAAAGAAAATCGCTGGGCATGAGGAAATGTCACCTGTTGATGAAACAAGATTATGATCAGAACTGACAAATGGCTGAGTGCAAGGAAGGAGCAGCTGACTTAAGCAATCCACCACCACTCAAAGAAAATGTTCAAATCCATGTTGAAATTGTACACAGCATATCTTTAGTGTGGGAATGATGTGCTATCTGATGAGATTTCTCTGTAAGTTGTATCTCAACAATGAACAATGAACCACTAGATGTCTGAATAGACATGTGGTATGAACCCTTAACAATCATATTCACTGAAAATCTGATAAATAAGCCATCACGTTTTTAGAGGGTGTCCAAATATAATATATAGAATAGAATATGTCTGCTCCAAGGTGATGCCTTTAAAAACCTGATAAAATCAAGTGATCCGTGAATTATTACTTACAGGAAACATTGAAATCTGGTAACTTTTCAGTGTGTTTTATTGGTGTAACGCTGGTTATTCTTAATGTTAATTATGAACTTGACTTTTACTGAAGGGTTTATATTCTTGTTCGGTTGTGTTTCCGTGTCTACATTTAACTTTGTCTCCATCAGTGTCAAATGCCAACAGGTTGCACTCTGAAAGTCTAGTTTTTGTTTGGGAGTGGTTTTGGAGGAAAGCCTGAAGGGAGGGGGGAATTTTTGGGGAAAGTTTAGCCGTCACACAGGTAGCTAGATTCCTCATTGTTTTCACCACGAAACTTCATACTGATGACTTTTGACCTAGTCCGATTGGGAGTTGAGATACAGTGTGATACATTACATCATATCACTCCATTAATTTTAACAATCACTTATATGACAGGTAAGGTGTACTGTAAAACATAGTTTGTGTTTCAAATGACATAAGAAAATACAAATTATTATTATTAATTCAAGTCCATAGAGACTTGGCTTGGGAACCGGAGGGTGGCTGGTTAAGCTCCAGTATGGAACAAAGTATAGTGGTGGACTGGTAGCTGGAAGTGCCAGTTTACCTCCTGGGCACTGCCAAGGCAGACTTGAGCAAGGCACCAAACCCTAGGACGCTGCTCTGGGTGGCTGCCCATCACTCCACCATCCCTCTCCACATTTGCATGTGAACCATGTGTAGATAAACATGTGTATGTATTTCAAAAAATGAGTGAAAAAAGGATTTCCCCTCAAGGGATTAAAAAAAAGCATCTCTTCTTCTGTTTGGTTTATATCATATCATATGATATGAAATATATGTTCCAGATGGTAGAAAAGTTACACAATGTTGCTACCCTAGAACACTCACGTTAAAATTACAAAACACCATCACTAACGTTGGGTATATTTTACCCGATATAATATGCCGGATAAAATACAGTTTTCATCAATTTATTTAAAAGTACAACACTGTATGCCAAATTGTAGTACTCTTCTTTAATTTCCCAATATACAGTATCACATAAAAATAAAAAACAAAGGTACCATGGGGGACCCTTTAAAAAAGGCAGGTAAAAAATCAGGTAATCCTTTTGCCAAACAAAAAAAAAAAAAAAATGGAACTGGGAACTTGTTCTTTGGTCCACCCATTCCTGGGACATGTGAGCCTTGCCTGGTGAAAATCACCTGAGTACATGCCTCTTGAATAAACCATAGACGGGAGGAGGGAAACAAACATACCATTAATGACATCAGTGAGCAGCCTGAAGCTATCCAAGGATCCATGCAAGTCAGACAGCAGCAACACAGTGAAAAAACAATAGTGTGCCCTCTGGGCATCCACACTAATCACATGACAAGAATTGTGTGGGTGTAAATCACCCGACGTTAGTGTTCTAGGGTTAAGTACATTTTCACTCTGTGGTATTATTAGAATAGAATAGAATAGAATAGATCTTTACTCTGTGGTATTATTAGAATAGAATAGAATAGAATAGATCTTTATCGTCATTGTCACAGGTACAACGAGATTGAAAGTGCTTCTAGTCAGTGCAATAAAATCCTAGCATTAAAGTGACTAGTGAGTGTTAAAATAACTAGAATAAATAAGAATAAAAATACCTGAGACATTAAAATGTACTAAAATAAATAAAATTAAACATATGCTAAAATCAAAATAAATACTAAATATGCTAAAGGGAGCATACACCCATACATTATTTCTACTTAGGTAAAAAAGTAAAGGACGCTTTGCGTTATTAGTATTCGGACGCGGCCCCAACTGTCAAAACTGACGTCGCCTTTTTAAACCCGCCCACCCTCCCCAAAGAAAGCTCGTTGATTGGTCGAGCGCGCTGTCCATCACAGCCGTGACTCAGATCACACGTGTCATGTGACGGATGTTTTTGTTATTTTCGCTTCCGCCTTTGGGTCGTTTCATCTCGCCGTGTCATGTGGATGTCAAAAGCCGCCAAACGGAGCGTGCTGACCGGCTCTGTGTAGGTGTGTGTGACCGCCGCGTCGACTCTTCGAGAACTCTCCGCCGCCGCGACGACGACGACGACGACGACTCTTCGGAGAACCCGCTTTCGAGGCCCGAGAAAGCTCGATGGCGGACGGGGAACGGTCGCCGCTGCTGCTGTCCGAGCAGCACGACGGCACAAACGGCTACTCTCCGCACGGATATGTGTCCAAACCACAGAGTATGTCACCTGGCTCCACACTGACACGTTTAAACGTTTTATAACGGCTGAAAGATTTAGGCGGGAACTTGTAAACAAAGCGTCAGTTAGAATGCACGTACACAATAGAAGTTTAAACCACTAAAACTCGCTGTACACACCTTTTTATACGTGTTATTAATAGAGCTTATCAACATTTAAGGCTGCCTTGATGTGGTATTAGTGTTCTCAAATGTACACACACGTTATTTAATGGAGGTTTTGGTGATTTAAAATGTTTGTTTTGGTTGTTTGGGCATCGTGACGTCAAGGTCAAAGTTCAAACAAGGCTTTTATCTGTTATTCAACTCAAGCCTGAGATGATTTTTGTGTCATTCATCAGGTAAAAAAACAAAAAAACACCAACATTTAGCCGCTACACCTCCTCAAATGTGAAGATTTGCTGCTTTTCTTTAAAATAAAATACATTTAGATCTTTTTAGATGTTGTAAAAAAGAGAGAAAACTTGTGACTACCACTTCCTGATGTTTTAATAGACTTAAAAAGGTTGCCAAAAGATGATGAGTCACTCTGTATTTGATCTTCCTGCTTGCATGATCTGTTTTATTTATCTTCCTTTGTTACCCGTGATAAAGTCTGGCCTTTTTGGGGTGTGTCCCTCGCTGATAACGCCACTTTGCAATTGATAGAACTGTTTCACGGTATCTGCCGACTGACCCACGCCTCACTGTGAGCAGATAGTCTGATAGTTAGTGGTTGATGGAGGAAATGAAGACATGACGGAGGTGAATCAGCATTACTGTTGTTTTGATAGGCACAGTACAGTGGAAAAAAAACAACTGATGTGCAAAGCTTTGAGATGAGTTCATACACGCTTAGGACAACCCAGGGTTCGAGTCCGACCTGTGGCTCTTTCCCATGTGTCGTTCCCCATCTCTCTCTCCCCACGTCAGTCTTCAAAATAATCGAAAATAAAGCTTGAAAAGGCCAAAAAAATATCTTAAAAAAACAAAACATTAATCATAGAAAGACCAATGTTGGTGACTTTTTCACTCGATTTAGTCAAATATTAGACTTAATTTTTAAAACGCGACCGGTTCCCAAGGCCAAAAGTATATTTAAACAGTATATTAAAATGTATTCAAAATATGTGTATCTAAATCACCATTACTGCATACCAATCAGAAACCAGTTTGCAGTGTCGAACGGCATTAAAAAAAACCCACCCCCGTGCAAACTGCCGGTTGTAAAAGAAACTATGTAGTCTACTCACTCGCGGTAGAAGCGCATTAACCAATGAAAAATCACCAACTCTGAGCAAGTTAAGCAAAGTCTAGTGGTCGAAACGATATAAAGCCGTGTGAAGAACACACCAAAAAAACTTTGTGCCAAGCCTGTTGCGATCCAGTGGTTAAAAATCAACAAGCAGTGACTAAAAGAATAATGCAACCAGATCTTAGCCAAACACCTAGGATTGTTTCACTAGAGTGAGTCATTGATTTGATACACCTGTGTTACTTAAAAGTTTATTCATCTGTATGTAAATCGGGCTTCATATTAACAGTTATCTGTAACCAAACACTCTCCTCCTCCGTCCCTCTCTCCAGGTTTTGCCCCGTTCCCCAGCTCGCTGGTCCCAGGCGACCCTCCACCCCCGTACTCGCCGCAGGGCAGCCCGGACAGCAGCAGCGCTCCGGTCATCAGCTGCCGGGTCTGTCAGAGTGCCATATCCGTGGAGGGCAAAATGCATCAGCACGTGGTGAAATGCGGCATCTGCAACGAAGCTACGGTGAGTCATGCAGAAATGGATTAGGCTGAAGACGAGTCGTTTTACAGGAAACCGGACTGGTGCATTTGACCTCTGACCCTTTAAAAACTACTCTGGCTCACTTACATGTACATGAGTGTCGTGTTTCACCAAGCAGACATTGACAGTGTCTCAAATTTCCTGTCTCAGGAAGTCTTTCTGCCATCTCATCTGAGAATTTCTGCTGATGAAAACAAAACTGGACAGTCGGGAACTATTTCAGAACCCCAAAATGAGGAAAACCTGAAAACTGAAAAAACCTGTTGTTTAGTTTCCTCATTCTTCTTTCCTTTGTGTCTCTATCCCTCTCTCTGTAGCCCATAAAGAACGCTCCGGTTGGAAAGAAGTACGTCCGCTGTCCATGTAACTGTCTGCTGATCTGCAAAGTCACGTCGCAGAGGATCGCCTGTCCAAGACCATATTGGTGAGACCAGAGAAAGTGTGGGATGTGATCCATCTGTGCACAAGAAGCCGTGCAGCATAGATGAGATAGCATGAAGGGGGTACTTTAGAAATCATACAGGTGCCCTGAGGATTTTTTTTTCCTTATTCTTTGAGCTGAACCAGAAAATAAAACATCTTATCAGCCTCCATCTCTCTTAAAGCAACAATGAAGGAGAGCTTCCTTGTTTAAACCGGTCGAATCACAATCTTGTGTCAATTGTGGATGCTAGTTTGGAAGTGACAAATTGAATCGTGTGACAGATCTGAAAGAGTCAGCTGGATTTGACTTGTTTACTTATATAAGTCATCACAGATCACCTGAGTTGCTGTTGTCATTGTAAAATATATCATTAAAAGTCAAAATTCAAATATGCTTGCAGCTGGTGCTGTCAGTGTCTTACCAGAATCATACAGGGAAATGTTATCTTGATCTGTTTTTTTCAATTCAGTCAAATATAATAGAAAAATAGAAATCTATAGGGCTTTTTTTCAATACTTTACATTGAGAATTATACTATTTTCTTTGTTTTGATGCATTTAATAATTATTTTGGCCTCTTCAGGTCAACAGAAACAAGCTATAAACACAACATTGATCACGTTATAAAGATACAGTGCAATATTAGTATTCATTCAAAGTCTTGTCTCTGTCCATGTGGCAAATCTAATTCAATATTTGCTCTCTTTTAGCTCTAGTTTTTTGGTCTCCACCAGCTCCTGAGAACAATATCTACCTCTTTAGTTGATAAATCGTAGTTTCTAACTTTGTATGTCTGTCGCTTGGTGCTAGGTATGAAGTTTATTAGAGCTGAGAGAGTGAACCAAAGTAAAAAAAAAAATCAAAACAATGAGCTGAAAGACACTAAAACGCTCAAAGGAGCTCAAAAGCTGAGTTGTGTAACGCTTCTTTGTGGGTTTGTTATTGTTAGTGACACCTTTCTTATGTGAAATTTAAGTGTAAGCAGCACCAGATTTTAGTTTGATAACTTATAAATGTTTTTTTTTTCTGCCAGTAAACGCATCATCAACCTGGGTCCGGTCCACATCGGCAGGGACAGCCCTGAACCACAACATCAGCCTGTTGGCATCCGGATCATCTGTGGACACTGCTCCAATACATTCCTGGTAGGACACACTGATGACAGCAGTATAACTGACAGTGCAAATTTCACTTCCATATTATTTTAGTTTGAATCTCTTAGTCAGTTCTTACAGTGTTATTTGCTGATGTGTGTGTGCTGTGATTCATAAGATTCATATTCACACTTCCTCTCTCTCTCTCTGTCTTCCAGTGGACAGAGTTTTCAGACCGAACCTTGGCCCGATGTCCACACTGCCGAAAAGTGTAAGTACCTCCAAGATATGTAAACCTTTTCCTGCTTGTTTCTTGAGAAAACAGTCCCACAAACTACAACTATTAAATATGTTCTGTCTTTTATATCCAGCTCTTCTATTGGTCGGCGGTACCCCAGGAGGAGAAGCCTACTGTGCTTCCTGCTGTTCGTTGTCCTCGCCGCCTCTGCTGCAGGACTTGTGGTGAGTGGCAACAGGCAAATATCAAGCAAGGTCAACAACACAAGACATAGCAGCCAGCTAATATTACTGACTAGTCCAACAGCAGTCAGCCCAGCTCAGCGTCTGTCTTTCAGCCTTTTATTTCACCAAGCTCTCACCAACCACTAAAAGTCAGTCCCACATTTACTCTTGCCCGCTTTCCCAGCTCCTTTTCTGGCATGACACCAGCTCCGCTCAGCCCAGCATTCGCCCATGTCCCGACTCTGAAAACCTCTTCTTGTGGTCCAAAACCCCTGATATGATGATATTATTGGTGATATTATTTTATTATTTATTATTTTATGGTAGAACTTTTCCACCTGTTTACACCCTATCAGGAAAAGAAAGCACAGCCGTGTGTCAAAACAACCTCGCTTACTGTGTAAGCATCTTCTACGCAAGCTCCCACACAATGGCAAAGTTTAGACGAGCTGATATGCATCAGTTTATGTTCACCTCCATCAGTGCGCATCAACGCCAAACAAGCAGCAGTTTTATCACGCTCACTACCCTCTTGACTTCTGTAGCCTCTCCTTTGTGCTCATGGCTCATGAGCTGCCGTCTACCAGCATCAAATGACTGTCAGAGATATGGTCATCGTTGTTAAGGTAAAATATGAATCTACAAGATAATCTGTCATAAACACGCAAAACTTCATAGATAAGTCCGGTGAAGTCTAACAGACTCTATCCTTACACCCTGAGTTCGGAAATAAACGATGTGTTACCCACATCTGAGGTTCACCTGAACATTCAAGGAGTGATTGTTTCATTTGATTCTTTTTTTAATATTTTACAAGACTAAAACAGCAAAATTCAGGTAGAAGTCATAATATAAGAATAGTTATTATCATCCTCTCTTCAGGTTGGATATTACTACTTTAAAATAACATCTTCCATCTGTGTCTCTGCCTTCAGGCTGGTACGTGGAAACCCGCCCAGAACTCCAAAGGGATCTACGTTTCGTGGGTGCTGCTGATCCTGCTCGTTCTGTTCGCCATGGCAAGAGCCATCTACTGGAGGTGTCTGAAAATCAGCGACCCCATATCCAACGTCACATAGAGAGAGAGAGAGAGAGTAAGTGAGGAAAGAAAGCAAGGTGAGAGGGTTAGCGGAGGAAGCAAAGACGCTGAAGAATCTCCAAATTCACAGAGAAGAAAGGATGAAATTAACAAACGCTGAAAGGATAGAGATGAACAGATGTATTTGAGATATTAAAAATAAAACTTTGCTTTCAAGTCAAATGGGATTAACCATAAATACGAGCTGCCAATTTAATTCAGTCAAAAAGTTTCCTTTGTCGTTTTCACCATCTCAAACTGGGGATGGTTGGAGGATGGATGGAGACAAATATGGATTAGCTGGACTAAAAAAAAAGCAAAAAAAAAAGCTGGTTTTGACCTGATATTTTTCTTCTATGTTGGATTAATGTGTTGTTTCAAAGCCCGATGGTGCTACTTCATGAACAAACATCACAACAACGTCATTTTTGAGCCCCAGAATTATAAAGAATCCTGTAGAGAACTGAAATTATAGATTCAAGATCAGTTGAAGGATGAATACGGCAGAGGAGGTGTTTTAGTCTGCGTTTAAGTTATATAATCCAAATACCAAATAAGAAAAAAAACAACAATTAATCCTAATCAAACTGAGCAGGTTGGAAAGAAGAAACAAGACTAGACGACTTTTACTGAAAACCAAAGTAACAATTGAAATTCTACATTTCTGCTGTCACAATGATAAAAACTAAGATCTGATACCACTCTCATATCTGTATGGTAAATATGCAGCAGTTGTCTTAGCTTAGCGTATTTTCCAATTCACTTGAACAGTCCATTTCACATTTGAGCTTATTTATTTTGTCGAACTCGTCAATCAAATCAGTATTTAAATTTGAATTGAACAGTTTCTCTGGAGCTTCTCATAACCATATCTCAATAACCATATAATTTAAATGCAAGGAACCACATGCTTTTGTTTTAGGGACATTATTCATTGAATTACATGCTCAGATTATTCCGATTAAACGCTTAATTTAACTGCTGTAAATGTTCAGTTCTCGCAAGAAGGCTTTCCATTCCCTCTGAGGAGAGTTTATGTGCTTATTTGACAAGATGTTATTTAAAACGTGCTCGATAACGTGCAGAATATGGTGAGGGAAATGTAGTTTAAGGCAATAAAGGATGTACATGGTGAAGTTAAATCAATAGGCGGGCATTAGCAGCATTATTTTCTTTACTTTTTTTTTTTTTTTTTTCAAAGTTGGTCGAGTAGCATGTCAGCGTTCAGATCACACAAGGATTTAAAGGCATTTCATTTTATTTACTTTTGAAAATGAAGCTCTGGCCAGCGTTCAGACAGAATCCGGTGCTATAGTGAAAACACAGTGGGGCTGGTGCATTTTGGCTAAAGCCAAGTTGGATGAAAACGCACCCCAACGTCACTCTATGGCCACCAATCGAACCGGTCAAACCTCCACAGTCAGTCTGAAATGTCTCTGAGACTGAGACTATCCAGGTAGTGAGTCCGACTCACAATTTAAGCAGCAAAATAGAGACATGAAGAAGTCTAATTTGCATCTGATAGTTTGAGCGAAAGAACGGTGGTTGAGCAACATGGACAGTTAATGTGAGTGAGAGAGCGCCAGCATCGAAAAATAAATAAACACCCCCGTCCAGCAGCCCCGCACACCACCTGACAACCCTGTGGTGATTCACCGCAGCGCCTGAATCTGTCTGAATGTGCCGTAAATAATAACTTGTCCATTGATCTTCTAAACCGAACTGGAAATAAGCAAAAATATCACAACCTAACGTGTTCTCAGAACTCTCTTCACATTCTGCTAAATGCTTTTTAACTAAAACCCAAAAGGGCAGTTTTACCTGTCGCACGGCGAAAGATTTATTTATTTGTCTCGTCACTTTTTAATTCACATCCGTCTCATTTGAATCAAACTGAATTGGGCTGACGCGTTAGAAAAAAGCTGTCGGCGTCTCGTGTACATATATATTCAGTGGATGTTGATTATTTTGGACTGTACAGAATTATCAGAGCTGTTGCTTCCCTCTTGTGGCTTGATTAATGTAAGTACCTGCTGACTGTGAAACATGTTGCACTACATTGTACTGATGTACTACTACTGTATGTTTATGTCAATATTATTCAGGTGGATGGACTTTTTTGTTTTGTATAATGTGAAACAAAGTAATACTTTTAACAAGTTCCACTGACTCAGATGTGTCTTCTTCTTTCACAATCTATAAATCTAAGAAACAAAGATCACCAATACTAGAAAATAATTGTTCTTCATGGTAAACTTTGTGAATAATTAATGACCTCCTGTCGGTCCCATTTGTGACCCCTGACAGCTAAAACACTCATGTATGAATTGGTCAAAAGTAAAGCAAAACCTTTTTAAAATTTAAAATTACAATCCAGTGATCCCATTTTTAAAGAATATTTCGGGAATATTAAGAAGATTCCTCGAAGTTCCACCAGAGGGAGATCATGTACCATCAGTGGTACACGTGCCTTACTTTGAGAACCAGTGCAATAGACTTTTCCATAGTCTTCCTTGTATTTCCCATTTGGAACCATGATTACAGAGTTTTTGTACCATTCATTTCACCTCACACTTTACGCATTTTAGCTTGTCACGGATGCGTGCTACCATCATGAACGTGACGTGACTATGAAGCAGGATTATATTTAAACTAAATATTACAGGATCTAATAGTTTTACATATTTTCATTCTAATTCTTAATTAAAAAACAATAATAATTTAAAAATTTGCAGACCACCAGTGGTACTTGTACCACAGTTGGAGAACCAGAATGCTGGAGTTGAGTTTGAACATGGGTCCCATCAAATTTCCACCAACAGCTTCCATGTTCAGATCTTTAGAGCTTGCTAGTGGTATTTTGTGACCCTCCTTTTATTTGTAGACGACTCTCCCCTCTTTCTTTCTCTCTCTCTTTTTTGCCCTTAAGACTCTCCTTCTCGCTCGCCTCTCTCTCTCTTCCTCGTCCACCCCTCTCCAGCTGCTGGCTCAGAGGGACGGGCGAAGTGCCGTGCAGTGTTTGTCTCTGATTCGTCTTTCAGTCTCTGGCAGCTCAAATCCCGCTGAGCCACTAATGATTTAAGCCCTCAGAAATCCGAAACGCTCGATATCCGGAACCCGTTTTTTTTTCTGGGACGCCTGAAATACCCGAATACGGGAATATCAGAGGTTTTTTGGGGAACTGGGAATATTTGCAGACTTAGTTTATTTCGTTTTAACTTTTTATCCAGTGTTAAAACTGGATGATGCAATGACGCTGTGAAAGAGGATCCATTCCTTTGGTTTTCCAGAACTGCAGGTGGATTTATTACCTCAGGATTACGTACATGAAACTTATGTTTATTTTTTTTAAAGAAAATTATCCTTTTTTTTTATTTAAACATGGAAATAAATCAAACAAAATAGGATTACACTTCACTTTTTGCTTCTTAATTTTGGGGATTTATCTTTTTGGACCTAAAAATCAGACACTTGTATGTACGTGTGCGATTAAAGTCATTAAGAAAGTGTGTACGGCGTATATGTCTGTGTGAATGTATTTGTATGTCTACTTTTGGCCATGCTGGAGGAAAAAAAGCCCCGGGGTTCTCTGCAACAGGGCTCAGCGGATGCGGGTCAACCAAAAACGCCGAAGATCAACACCGGCGCCCGTAACTCTGCTACGGGTAAAACCGAACCCATCTCAAAGAGTAACAACAACATCAAGCCTGCACACCGGTGAGGACAAAAATCTTTGTGTTTTTGTCTGTGTGCAAGAGTGATACAACAGTGCATGCAACTCACTTTATTTATTCACACTTCAGTGCAGCGGGACGCCTATGAAAAACCAAGCCAGTCATTTGTGGTGATCAAAATTCAAATTGAAAAAAACAAAACAAATTTGTTTGTTTAACTTGTTTAATTTAGCGACATGATTTCACTTAGGAAGAGAAAAGCTGATTTGATGTGACATCTGGTTGTGGGATCTGTGTGGTTGTGTTTTTTTAAAATGTTAATTTAATCATGGGGGAGGTTTCCCTGAGAGCACTGCTCTCTTTTTCAGGAATGCCCTGATCACGTTCACACAGTTCCACATTTACACCTGGAAGCTAAACTGTAACTACATGGTACAAATATTGTAAAATGTGAAGTTCAAGTATAATTTTGTGCAGGATGAAAACACCTGTCAGCTGTGTAAAACTGATGCACGCTTATTATTTTGTCTTTTTTTCCACAGTCTGTCTTAAGGGATGTAGTGAGAACATTGTTGTATGGCCATGTGTGCATACGGAGCAATTAGCAAGTGTGAAATAGTCCTCTGGTATTAACCTTTTCTAGCCCTGCTGACCCTATAGCTAAAACAAGAAGACAACTGTATGTATGAGTTGTTATGTATGTATGAGTGGGTGCCTCATCTGTCTAAATCCAAGGCTTTAAGAGTTTTCTTCAGCTACGCCTGTCATACATACCGTCCGGGCACAAAGAACCGCCAAACACATGTTGCTCAATTTCAGCTGATGGCAACACGTGATGAAACCGTGCACGCAAAGAGCTGCGTCATTAAAAACCTTCAAGCTGCATCTTCTGTTTTAATTCATTTCAGTTTGCTTGACCTGGTTTAGGTCAGCATTTTTCTTTGCCAAGAGATTCATTCAACCATCTATTCAGTCCATTCATTCATTCATTCATTCATTCAATACATTTAGTAGCGATTAAAGTTGGAAAGCCACACCACTTTCACAGAGGCCAAAACCCATCCACCATGTAAGAAGGAGTACTACCACGGGTCCTTCATTCCAACAGCTGTCAGACTCTTTAACACCTTCATGACTTTCTTCTATATATTTTATTTATGCGTCATTTCTTATCCACCTTGTGTATACAAGCTGCTGTGATGAGCGAATCTTATCGAATCTTATGGCACAGGTGCGTAATGCATTCTGTCGTGGCTGCTGGAGCTAACAGCGGCCGTTCTAGTCAATGCTTCAAACCCCACCAGGAGCACCTTGGTCCATTTCTGAAGGGTCTCAGAAGTGTGTCTCTGGTCGGCTTGGCTGTGAATACGCAGTTCTTGTTCTTTTTTGACGGATGCCGCGAGCAGCCATCGTCATTCTGAACAGAGTAGCTGGAGCTGGCCGGAAGTCAGACGAAGAAAAGGCATAGAGAATCCAGTCGATTTTCAGAATATAACACCCTTGCCAAAAGTGAAACTATTTAACTACATAGCACATTTGTATCATTTAGAAGCACATAAACCAAGAAAAAATGACCAAGTTAACAAACTCTGGCAGGCCAAACGCTTCTAAAACACTACTGGTGGGGTTTGAAATCATGTTTGTGGGGTTTTGGCTTTAGATCTAAGGTTGTGCAGGGATTCAGCTTGCCAAAGATTACGATGTCTTCTAAAAAAGCACTAGCATTTTGTCTGACATTACTTTTTGGACTTATTTCCTTGGTAGTAAAAAGTCTTGAATGGTAGAACTGAAACCGTAATTCCAAAAGAGCTTTTAATAGTTTTCATTGGACAGGGAAGACACTGAGGAGGTATTTATTACCGTGTCTGTTACCCTTGAAGCCATTATGGACTTCAAGGCATGGGATGGGTTTGATGGGATGACCAGAAGACTTCACACTTTGCGAGTGTACTAAAGTGGAAGGAAGGCGGGAAAGTGATATCAAGAAAGGGACCGGGACAAAATTTAAGCAATAAACAAGTGAGATGGAAGAAAGATAGAAGAAAAGAGCAACGGTGTGTGTGTGTGTGTGTTAGAGAGATGTTTTTTTATCCAAGGTGTGAAATAGCTTTGGTCTGAAGCAAGGCTTTGCTCTGAGCTCTCTGTTGCTGTGGATTTAGACGGCTGGATTTAGGAGTGTTTATGCGTGTGCGTGAGAGAGAGTAAATTTGATTTACCTTCATGTCTCTATTTTCAGGTTCTATCACAGCGCTGTCAGCTGACACACATTTTATTTAAAGCCTGATTTACAGCCACACATACATGCAGAGTTTTGGGGTGTTTCTGTTCCTCGTTATTACTTCTTAATGATTTATATTCATGTGACAGCTTGTTGTCTATATTTGAGCTTTTCATTTGGCTCCTGGGCCATGATCTCTCTGTCTATCACACACACATTGGTGGCAAAGGTTGAAGTTACGATGACTTGTCATTTTGAGACTGTCAGCAAATTTAAACCTCTTCGTACGTCCGATGTTAGAGAATAACAAAAGAAGCCATTCATTTGCTGTCGGTAGATAACACAAAGCCAACAGCAGTCTTCTGTGTACAAGAGCTCTGTCACCTTTTCTAGTTAGAAAATCCTCAAGTCAAACTCAAGTCTTCATAAGCAAATTACAAGTCTTTCACACCCACACTCTGTCCATTACATGTACAAATATTTGTATATTTTCCTTCCTTCCTTGCATATTTACATGGCGACCATAATTCTCAGATGTGCTCATGGGTGAGGATTTAAATGTACGAGTGGGTTCAAGGTTGCAAGTTGTAGAAAGTTGTAGGGAATCTTACAAATTGTATGATTTCACTGCTTCTTTGATCACAGAAACAGAAAAGTCAATGGACAGTGAAAATCTGGAGGGATTGGGCCATATTAACATATTATAACGCTAGCAAACACAGTACCATGCACATATTGGACACAATTATTTAGATAGTTTAGATAGTAAAACACAGCGGATGTGATCAATCTTGCAATCTAACGTTAACTGTACTGCTGTCATTTTAACGTTTGTCTTCAAGCAAGAATTAATTTACTTTCCTAACGTATCATCTAACTTTATCAAATAGTAACTGTAGCTAATGGGTTATCAAATATGTTGTTTCTATCTATCTACAATAGTTACACATCTAGCAGAGACAGTGTAAAACTGTAAATATATTGTAAGACCAAAACAATGTGCTTAAAGGCGCTAAAATGCCCTGTAGCTTTGAGAGGAACTGCACAGTTGTGAGATGATTTTCAAGTGACCATTTTACACATTACACATCATAATTTGATCCATGTTCTTAAAGAAAAATATTTTAATAATGCTGTCTTGATTACTAGTAGATGATGCCAGTGTTAGGGAAGATTTATAGACAGAACCGAGGTTGAGATTCTTCTGTTCCAGTTTAGGAAAGTTGAGCTTAGCTGCAACCTGAACTTGAATCAAAGTGTGGAAACTAAAAGCTGCTTCAGTTGAAAAACACATGGACCTTGACCTTGTACCTCAACCCTCTGCAACAACGTCTCAGTCATGCACACATTTAGCCTACACACTCACCATATGACCAAACACCTCGTAAATTTTTGAGAGGGTTTTTGTTTTTGGAATGCGACTGGTGTGATTTTCAGTGTGTGTGTGTGTGTTAGAAAGAGAGAACAGGTGGATTTAAAAGTGCAGCTGCTGCTTTTCCTCAAATTTCTCTTCCCCTTTCTGATATTTTCTCCTATTGATTATCATTTCTTCAGTAGTATTTCTTTTTACCTTACAAACACTCTTTAAGTCACCGTGCCCCCTTCCACCTGTCGAGTTCCACGCATTCTTTCGTCCTGTCTCTGGTTTTACTGGTTCGACTGCTTCAAGTTTAGCTTTACAGCTGATCCAGAGATATGTTCTTGTCACGTGCATCATCAACCCAACATTTAATAACATAATTGGGTAAGATAACGTAGGGTTTTAAAGAAGCCTTGTGTAGGATTTAGTGGCATCTGATAGTTGCAGATTGGTTTTACTGGTTCGACTGCTTCAAGTTTAGCTTCACAGCTGATCCAGAGATATGTTCTTGTCACGTGCATCATCAACCCAACATTTAATAACATAATTGGGTAAGATAACGTAGGGTTTTAAAGAAGCATTGTGTAGGATTTAGTGGCATCTGATAGTTGCAGATTGCAAAACCTTTTATGTACATAAGTTGTTAATATTGAAATAAATCATTGTTCAAGTTTCCTTGCCTTATTCCATCGTGATAACATCAGGTTGTCACAAGAAGATTGAATTAAGCTTACGGACTGGAAACTTGGAGTTAAATGGTAAAATGGCCACTACACCCCTTGTTTTACCCTCCACTTCCTTTTTACCACCAAATGGTTTTATTAGTTTAAACACAATGACATAAAGAGAACAAATACATCTTCATGAAGACATCCAAGAAGCTCCTTCAGTTCTTAACTGAGCTTCTTGGTAGGCTATATACTGTTTGGTCTTGTCTTGACAGTACCTTGGTCTTGGTCTTCACTTGGCCTTGTTGTGGAAATTTTCCTCTGCTGCTGGTGAAGAATGAAATTGAGACTTCTGCCGGCCGACAAGGTTTTTATTTTCTTTGCAAAGAAAAGGTCAGTCAACACGCGAGTGGTCAAGATGAAGAAAGACCCCGAATATGGGTATACCTAGATATTTATACCTGAGGGGCATCTCCTTTGTCTGCTCAAGGAGACACCCATCATATACCTGATTGGCCTCCTTTCACATCCCTTTATCTGATCAAGGACACGCCCATCAGGTTGCCTCTGACTGCCCCACACCTGTCGTGTCCCGCAGGATCTTGCATTCAGGTGCAATGTTTGAGTCTAGGTGTCACAATTCACAAAGACAAAAGGAGCTGGGTGCCTTTTGTCCAAGGAGTGGTGGCTACGCATCACTATTTACACAGACAAAAGGGCTGGTGTCCTGAGTGAAGAAGGGAGAGGCTGTGCGTCATCTTGGACTCGATACACTCTTGTATCGGTCTTGACTGTAACACTGCATTGTCAGGTCACATGTATGATGGTCACCTCAGTTCAGATTTGTGCCAAACTACACACTCATGAACTGTTAGCGTTGTGTGGTTAAGCCAAAAGAGATCTCCTGACGATCAGGTCATTGTGTGTTGGACTTCATTAGCTCATCCAGCTGTGAAAAGAGTTTCTGGGTTAACTAGCCATTCCAGCCCGAATCGGGTAATTAAGTGTAATAACAGTGGACAGGCTGTCCGAGTAGAAAGCCTCAAATCGATGACATGGTTTTTAAATTGTATGTGTGAGACCAGACGAGAAAAAGTACCCTCCATTCTCTTTTATCCAAAAGGAATCATTTTAAAATGTATTTTCAATTCATGAAGTACATTCCAGTTTTATTTGTTTGCTCTCTTTGACTCTATTTAAACTGTATATATTTAAAGTCTCCTAAAATAGTAAAAGTCTTGAAGCTAGCTCACCATGTCAGTTGATACGGTGTCGAGTATGTTGTGTGTCTCGGAGACAGAATGACATGTACCTCAACGGTGATGAAAACTCTCCTCAGATGTAAGTGAAGCCGAGGTGTGATGATGTAACTCGAACTAGAAACACACACACACACACATAATCACGCTGGGCTTCATGATGCAGTGTCGCTGTCATGTTCAGCTGTCCGTCTCATTCGTGCTTCCCGTGAGGTCAAAGAGAAAACATGCAAAAGATTTTACATGAGAGGATTCAGAGTGATGGACTGACTCAATTCTCACACTTGGGGCATTTACAAGTAGTCGTGTATGTATTTGTGTGACGTACCGTGTTTCCAGTAATTGCCCAGTGGCATTTGAAGGGGAAAATCTACCCCTTTGAGTATCTAATATTCCGACCACAAGAGGCTTGTTGAGGACATTAGCTGTTGTGAGGTATGGACAGAAGTGGAAGTACAGTATATTTAGTCAAGTACGGTACTTAAATAGAGGATCTATTTAAATAAATGGGAGAGATGAAATATAATATTCATTCATATTAAATGTCCATTCATTTGTTTTTGTTAACTTAGAATGAACCTTTTATAGCTACAGGCGCCATGGGTCCTATTCAAGCAAAGTCCGCCTTGCTGCTTGCTGCTAGTTCATATTAGTTATTGAAGTAGTTAAATTACTTTTTTGCCATTTATTGTCTAACTATCTACTTAAACTGGAAACAATTTTGAGCTATAAAAGGAGAGTTTTTTAAATTTTTGTATTATGATTGGTAGTAGTATAGTTGTAGTATAGTTGAACCCCCTTTGTCCAGCCCCTGACTGCTCTTTGGCATGCCCATCATCAACCAACACCAATCAGTTGACCTTTGTAAAGAAGACTCAACACTGCCATACATGAGAATGACAAGAAAGGCATATTTTGGCTAATCTTTACGAACAGATATCTGCATATCTGCGTAAACTAGTGGGGTCCATGATTGCATTTCGGTCAATGCGTTCAGCTTCTTTTGCTGTTTACCGGCATGTAACCAAAGCCAACTGAAACATGATTAGTCAATACTGGTCAAGTCTACAAATTGGAACCAGAACTTTTCCAATGCCCATGCATATGCAGATTTCTGTTGAGAAAGATTATGCTTACACTTTACTATGAATAATGGGATATTTGATGTTTTTGGGTTATGTTTCATTATTTTACAAAATGGTTTGAACTACTGTAGTATATTTTCTTCTAAGTCTCCTTGCCCTCGGTTCCTCTTTCATGGAAGTGCAGTGTTGGCAGTGTGCCATGTGTTGTATGTCCACACTGGAATGGTTTACGACTTTTGGAGGATGTTTAAGGAAAGGATGTCTACACTGAATGGTTTATGACTTTTGGAGAGTATGTATGTCCTTGTGTGTTGTCCTTTTTTTTTTGGAAAGACAGTATGCAGGCCCTCTTTAGAGTTGCTTATGTATGCATTCTTGGGGATATAAGACCTAGCCCAAAAGGAGGAAGCAAAAAGGATTGGAAGAACTATTGGGACAATTTGGCATGAGGCTTGGAAGAGATGCATCTCAAACTCACTTGTTTCTTTGAATAAAGTCCTAATTATTCAAGTCAAGAAGAGTTGCAGTTCTTTTCTTTTCAAGTATCCACAGACCGACTTCGGCAGCCACGGAAAAACCACGACACTACATTATCTAAGTAGCTTTACTTACTTTTTTTGTTTTGTTTTGTTTTGTTTTTACAGTTCTAAACATGTTAGCATTGTCCTTTGGTTCATTCAGCCACTTAACCGTTACACCTGGCAGTTGGTAGGTGTAGACATTTAGCGAGATCCTATCTCTGTGTAAGAAGTAGCTTGTGGTGGGTGCAGTGTAATCTGTTTTTATTTAGTGCTACATAAATCCTCATGCGGTAAACACTTGGGTTATAACTTGGCCAAGATTGAAGTTTATAACAGCTGTTGCAACCAGCTCCTGATCTTTAGCCTTGGGATGTGAGCCACATTTCATAAAAATCTGGACTTGAAACTTGATTTGTGTGCTTGGCCTTCTTGAGACTTAAAAGAAAAACACGACCCGGGACTTGAAATCTCACTCTATATGAATTAATAAGTAGTATTTAACTCTAGCATATCACATGCACATACTGGAGGGTAAAAAAAACATACATAAAATGATATGTCAGTGCCATTACTATAAATATCTCATTACATCTCTGAGGATTGATAAAGCCTGTGTGTGTCATTTACATGCACACAGATGTCCAGACTTTGTGGTGATGAGTGACTACAAGGCTCCGTTTGTGCCAGCTGTGATTTAGACCATGTGATAACTGCTCCTTAGAGGATGGGAACAGAAATATCCACATCCACAAACCCAATAATACAAATGTGTTTCCAAGTTTTTATCACGTTTCCATAGATGTTGACTAAATCCTCTAGACCCCAGTAGAGTTCACCACAACCTAGTCAGTCCTCCCTACCGACTCTTCGGCAAACAATCCCCCAGAAAACAGCCTTCGTCATGGTAGTAAGAGCCGGTTAAGAGATTTCTAATCCTGAAGTGCAGCAGCAGGGTTTTCCCGGTGTTGGTTACCAAGTCCCTGTCACCAAGGATTCAGGAGCCACTGAAGTAATCACATAACATGAAAGCTATCACTCAAAGAAGACTCAGGGGGCATGTTGGGTGAAGGTGGGAAGTGAAAAGGGCTGATAATTAGAGTTTTAACTTTCCCCACTGTAATAAAATCAGCACATTGTTGTTAACGTTTATAATCTTTGAAGAGAAAACACGTTTGGTTGCCAAACTACTTAGAGAAAGAAAGATTGAACCACGTAAAGTCAGGGTAACACACATACCTTAAAGCAAGACTATGTAACTTTAACTTTTGATAGAATATACAACATATGAAAAGTTGAATTCATGACCAGTAGAACACAATTTACGAGCTTTTTTTATATGTAATTGCTTTTATCACATACATCACCTATACTCCAGTATCTATACCAACAATGACAAAAAGGTCATGTTTTAGATATTTTCAGGTATTCCTCAAGGTATTTTAGAGTTCATTGTTTCAACAAACAATATGAAGTTGTTACTAATTTTACATCAGCTGTGTAGCTAACCAAACTGACCAAACCTGGGATGCCAGTAGTTAAGGCTGACAAGAAAAAACACCTCGGTAGGCTACTGTATTCCCTGTCACCGCTGGTGTCAGAGGTTGGGTTCGGCCCTGAGTCTGGCCACATTCACTAGAAGACAGACACTGACACTAGCTCATAGTGCTAGGTGCAATGCATAGTGCTAGTGGCAATTGTAAATGCCACCCAATAGCTCTCTCATTATGGTCTGCTTGGTGGGCTGATGGATGAGTGCTTTGCTCAGCAACATTTCATCAGCCAGTCCATGTTGGGAGGGTAAAACATTCATCAGTGTTCCCTGCCCAGATTTTCAGTTTGCCAAGTCAAGGAAATAGGAGCCATGTTTTTTCTGGAAAGTTCCCAGGGTTGAAGACAGATACTAATTTGAGATTTCACATTCCTTGTCAATCTTGGCCTCAGCCACGGCCCATCACCGCTGGTCTGGGGGTCAGGTTACCTCCAGACAGAATAGTTGAGATCATTAGAGGGGATCTGACCTTGTGTTAGTGGGTGGGGGAGGTAAATGCTGCACATTCATATGGGGACACAGATGAAAGTGTGTCTATGTGTGTGTTATTCATCATTAGAAGCTCAGCTAAACATCCTGGGTACCATTGCTACAACGATAGAAACTTTCCCTGAGGGTAAAGGTTGGAATACTATATTATATAATATAAATTATCAGGCAGCTTTTTTAGTGTATCTGATTGTTCCTTACAGAGACATAAACAGTATAAAACATGGGTATCTGTGACGTCACCCACAGGATTCTGAAGAGTCAATCATTGGTGGACCTGGGCTGAATGAAGTCTGGTTGCTCAAACAGACCACCCACCTGTCGCTCCTGTCCCTAATCCTGCATAACTTTAAGCCTTAATATAATTTGAACAGGTGAGTTCTATATAAATTCACCCTCAGTACAGTTGTCATGAAAAGGGAAATTAGCTATAGAGACCAAAACTGTTTTCCTTCCTTCCTCTTTTGCCTCTCTCCTTCCCTCTGTCATCAAGTTCTTCAATCAACATTTCATTATGATTTAACATTGTCCTAGTTTCGAACATTTTCATACATTCATAATTATCAATAATCAGATAATCAGTTACAATCATATTATCATGTTTCCATTCATTGTTACATTCATCCCAACATTCCATTTATTAATGTAGAATTAACTTCAATCATCATACAGCTTTGGTTATTATAATCTCTGCGCACTGCCTCACCCAGATGGAGAGTAGGTATCCTGTTGCTTAACCTTTAACTGTCACTGACAATGGTAGGTTCCTTATTTTGTGGTTTCAGGCCTTATGATGGATTTTTTTTACTTTTTTTTACTTTCCACCTTTAGGGCCTGATAAGAGTCTCATATCACCTTTCCGCTGGTTTTAGTGAATCAGGGTTCTCAATTTTCTTGATTTTCTTGATATATCTTAATATGTATGTGCTCTGTGGCGAGGTCAGTGTCACGAGACCAGGCCTCAGGGTAACGATGACAGCCGAAAATAAAACCGAACATCTTTTGGCTCAAACTCCCCTTCTTGACACACATACACACACAGCGAGTGCTGCCAGTCAGCTGTTGTGTCGTGGTCAGGCGTTAAGCCCTGTGGTCCGGGGGAGGGGATAAAGAGGATATATTATTAATTTGCTGCAATACCCAACAGAGAATAATCTTTTAATGAAAGTATTCATCATCACCTTATGATAAACGGTTGATTCAACAGTTTGTAAAGTCAATAGCTGTTGAGAATCAAATACTTAAAGCTCATATGCTGGCTCTGAATATGGGATGCGCCTAGTTGTGTGGCGTTAAATAGAATTAGGGAGCCTGGAAGTGTTTGGGACTGTTGTACAGGGTTACACAACTCTGTCTGGTATCGATTCAGGTCACCAAAACTGTCAAACTGATGGGAAGCCTTGATTATAACCTGCTTATATAACATCATATGATTTATGCTTTTCTGTTTGTAGTAAGTCGTCAAGAAACAAGTAACAAGTTCATCACATCAACTTGTGGCTGAAAAATGAAGCCAACACAAAAATGCTAAAAGTTCCTCAAACGTCCACTTGAGGCTGGCTCCAGAAGTGAGTCAGTCTCCATAAGTCCCCATGTTCAAATGTCCAACTTCACAGCAGAAATAAACATGTTTACCGCCTGGTACAAAAGACAGTTTTGATCTGTATAGCTGGGGGGGCAAATCTGTAATGCAACTTCCTTCTCCCATTACACTTCATAATGATTAGTTAGTAGGTGGTGTTGGCTTATAAACATATTCATGCCTAGACCCTTCATATCGACAGGTGTAGTGAATATGGTGGAAAAAAGTTGGCAGAAGCCGGTTAATGCTGAGCTTTAATGTGGGAATAGCGCCGCTCTGTGTCAGAGTGATGATGTGACACTATGAGGAAATGAAATAAGCGACAGCAACAAATAGCTGTCACTGTTTGTCAGTGTATACTGATGGAAAAATGAATATTTATTTCATTTCTGTGGCTTTGGTTTCCACATGTGACCTTATTGTATCGCTGGACATATGGTGAATCTTGTGAAGATATATAACAATGATGAGGTTAAGGGTTTGACTGTTAATACATACATAAAAATCTAGCATTGACTAAAACCTGAGGTGGGCTGAATGACATCTGTGTGCTCAAACAAGCCACCTATAATGGCCATGCTCTTAATTCTGCATGGGTGTATGCTCCTTTTAGCATATTTAGTATTTATTTTGATTTTAGCACATGTTTAATTTTATTTATTTTAGTACATTTTAATGTCTCAGGTATCTTTTATTCTTATTTAATCTAGTTATTTTAACACTTACTAGTCACTTTAACGCTAGGATTTTATTTATGTTGCACTGACTGACTAGAAGCACTTTCAATCTCGTTGTACCTGTGACAATGACAATAAAGATCTATTCTATCTATTCTATTCTAACTTTAAGCCTTAATATAATTTGAGCAGGTGAGTTGTATATAAATTCACCTTCAGGAAATTAGCTGAGACCAAAACTGTTTTTGTACCAGGCTGTAAACATGTTTATTTCTGCTGTGAAGTTGGACATTTCAACATGGGGACTTATGGAGACTGACTCACTTCTGGAGCCAGCCTCAAGTGGACGAGAAGTGGTGTTGTATTGTATTCAACTTCTGCCATATTCTGCAAATCTTACACACTACTTACTAACTTAACTCTTATTTTGAAAGGCTGGAAAAAAAACAAACCGGAAGTCTCTCTCTTTTTTTTTTTTTTTACGCTTCAAGTCGACCCAAGAACAAGAATGGCTGCTTGATAACATCCGGGAAGATGAAATCGAGCACGCAAAATCTGCGGGACACGCACAAATAACGGAAGGTATGCGACACAAACGCTGTTATAGAAACACGGAGCTAGACGCTGCGCACTTTTAACCCCCCACCCCCGCACGGCATTCGAGCGTTTGTCAAGCGGGAAACCGAGTCCCAGAACCGGGCCCTTCCTTGGGAAGACAGCCGTTAGCGCTCTGCTTAGCTTGGGCACGCCAAGACGAGTTCAGCTGGTTTTTCCAACGCTGTAAACTAATTTTAACGACACTTTGAAAGGGTTTTGTTATCCGTGTAAAGGTTGGACCGAGTCACACTGACGGTTTTTGGGCTAGTATCAAACAATTCATGTTACTATTTCAATGCGGACGAACACCACACCGACTCTCTTCGGTCAATCAATCATTAACGTCCAAGGTATGTCCGAGCAAATGTTTTCTGTTGTGAGCAATAAGTGTTGATGTGACGCAGCTGGAAAATAAAAGGTTACACTGGACACTCCCCTATAAAGGATCTCTGGGCAGGGCTGCCAACTAGTGGTGTGCAATACTACATATTTTGGTATCGATCCGATATCGCGATACCGATACTTTTCAATAACTAAGAGTGCAGTTGCGTCATTGAATTGCTAAATCTCAATTAATTTTCATGACATTAAGTGATTTTTTTGTTGTTGTTGTTTTTTTATTTTTAAATAGCTAAAATAAAACCCAGGACAGAATTAGGACAAAGTTTATAATTAAAAAGAAAATGCTTTATTATCTTTTTTTTTTTTTCACGAAAAATCTTAAATAAAAAGTGTTCGGAAACTAGTAAACAAATTAAAACAAACAAGTACTGTTGAGAAACTCTGTTTATATGTTTACAGTTGTCCCTCGCTATAACGCGGTTCACTTTTCGCGGACTCGCTGTTTCTCAGATTTTTTTTTAAGTGTAATTTTTGCATGTTTTTTTTAAAGCGTACTGTACAGTATGAACGCGCATTGTGTTCTGCGTCTTAAATTGGCTAAGGGAGAACCGCACATGTGTTCTGCGTCCTGATTAACTAAGGGAGTACTGTACAAAATGCGTGTAAAAAGGTGTATAAAAGTGTGTGGTTAGGGGTTTTACGGCCTTAAAACATGTATAATAATTGTAAAACTTACTTCGCGGATTTCGTTTATTGCGGGTTATTTTTAGAACGTATCCCCCGCGATAAACGAGGGACCACTGTATATAAATTGGTAGTGTTTCCACTATACCTGACTAGCTTCTTACAAATCCCACATTTTGCTGTTGTCTCATTTTCGGCTTAAAAATACAGCCACATGGCGCTCCTCTTCCCCTCTACCATTCTTCTGTTGTATTTTCACGCACAGAGAAAATAGGCACGCACTGCGTGTGCTGATGAACCTGAGCCGGCAACTTGCTTGTTTGCTGGCTTTGCGTGTCTAAGTCACGTCACGTGACGGCGCAACATCTAAACACAAGAGAGTGTGGAGGGGGAGCTAAGTGTGCCTGCTCTGCACTGACACAGGGGTGGCGAGTCCGGCGACCTGGCTGTTTCCTCTTTGCTGAAACCGCAGCATTGCAAACAAGAGCGGAACTTAAAGTAAAGAATCGATCCCACCAGGCTAGTATCTCATGTCTCGGTGGATTATTGAGATATTAACAGCCTCATCCAAGTCTCTTGAGGGACTCGCGATGAAGGCGTTGCGTAAATGCGTAGGCATCAAGAATGAAAGCATGGTGGAAAGTGCATGAAACAGAACCAAAGGCACCCAGTCTACTGTCTTTGGAGCCAACGTAAAATAAGATAAACATGTTCATTAAGGCTAGGAAGAACATACAGTGATATTTATATTATATAAACATAACATAAAGAACATAAACTAATTTTCTCATACAGGCACTCCTCTCACTCACACAGGCACACTTGGTATGACTTTTCCTATGTATTGATGATCATTAGATGGGATGCTAATGTTTATATTACTGGGCCAAGACCAGACTTCGTATAGCCAACTTAGGTAGCCAAGTCTTTTGGTGAGGCATGGTCTGGCCTTACCGATTGCTGGACGTTTCCTTTGAACACTGTTGTGCAGATGAACTCTTTGTGGTTTAGGATGGTTCGCCTGACAGTCAGACAGTCGCAATCAACAACTAAGTTCACAGTGCCCAAAATGAATGAGTTCATGTTTTTTTTACAAAATGCTGTTTGATTTGTTGGAGCAACTTTGCATGTGTTGGCTTGTGGACTTTGTGGTTAAACTGCAGCTCCTGAACACGCTCCTTAACTATGTACTGTAGAACCATTTCTCAGCCACTTTCACCGTCAGCCGTTTTACCGTTTTACTGTGATGCATTGTTGCATGTTGCTCTGCCTGAAGGGTAAAAATATTTTCGGCTCATTATTATGAGGATAAATGCATGATGGTTTGTTTATTTTTTTAATTTTTGGTGTTCACCTCCAGGGGTGTCCAGGGCTCAGTTCAGGCTTTGTTCAGCCGGGGTGGGGAACTGCTGACCTGGATTAGGGTGGTGGAAAGAGCACTCTGAGGACCTCTAGAACCTGACTCTTGGCTGCGTCCCACTGACACTCTCCTCAAATATTTGGCTTGGTCTGACTCCTCTGACTGCTTCGTACGACAGTTGGGGTTGGTGTTGACTAAATCAGTTATCAGCAAGACAACACAGAGCAAGACACTTATTTTGTTTGATTGGATATAGATGAAAGGTTGGGAGTAGTTTTTGGAAAGTTTCGGAATGCGATAGCCAGTGTGGTTATTTATTTTTGAAAAACATACTCTTTTAATCTTGGACCTTAGAGGTTTATGAGGTTTTGGACTTTCTCCTGGCAGTTGAATGACGATATTGAGAAACTATTTTTTCAAAACTGTAATTTTGACGCCATCATTGTACAACCCCATTTCCAAAAAAGTTGTCATGGTGCATAAAATGCAATGTTCAAAACAGTAAAACCCTATATTTAATTGCAAATGGCACAAAGATGACTCATCAAATGTTAAAACTGAAAAACATTATTGTTTTTGGAATATGATGTGCTCAATTTGAATTTGATGCTACAAATACTTTTCGAAAAAGTTGTTACAGTGGCAAGAAACGGCTGGAAATGTTGTGAAATGCTGAAGAAAGAAAAAAGAAAACAGCTGGTGGAACATCACATTTAATGAGGTTAGTTGGCAAACCGGTCAGTAACTAAAGTTACTCAGTAAGTCAGTAAAGATGAGGAGGGATTCACCACTCTGTGACGGACTATGCTGGAAAATAGTGCAGAATAATGTTTCGCAAAGTAAAATTGCATAGAATCTGTGGATTTCATTGTCTGCAGTTCATAATATCATAATGATTTAGAGAATCAGAAGAAATCTCTGTGTGCAAGGGTCAAGGCTGAAAACCAAGTCTCAGGCGGCGCTGCATCAAAAACAGACACGATTCTGTCTTGGACATCACTGCTCGGGCTGAGGAATGCTTCCAAAAACCATCGTCTGTGAACACAGTTCATCGCTGCATCCACAAATGACAACTGAAACTCTACCATGCAAGGAGAAAATCGTACACAAACCAGATCCAGAAACGTTGCCGCCTCTGTGGGACCAAGCTCGTTTAAGTTGGACTGATGCGAAGTGGAAAACTGTCCTATGATCTGACAAGTAAAAATTAGAAATTGTCTTTGGAAATCATAAATGGCACATCCTCTGGCCTCAAGAGGAGAGGTACCCTCAGCTTGTTGTTGCTACAAGTTCAAAAGCAAGTATCTATGAGGATATAGGGGTGAATTGCACATGGTATGATGGGCAACCTGCACATTTGTGAAGGCGCCATTCATGCTAAACAAATATACATATTTTAGATGTAGATGACATCTTTTTCAGTGGCAACCTCGCTTCAGCAAGATCATGCCTAACCACTCCGTAGTTAAAGAGTGTATGTGGTAAATCGGCCTGCCTGTAGTCCAGACTTGACAGAAAATGTTTGGCGCATTAGAAAACGTAATATACGACAAAGGAGATGACGAACTGTTGAGCAGCTGAAATCCTACATCAAGAATGGGAAAACCTTCGACTTTGAAGATTACAGCAACTGGTCTCCTCGGTTCAGAAGTCATGCAACAAAGTGGTAAACATGACACTGTCCCAACATTTTTGACATCAAATTCAAAATAGGCACATCATTATCCAAAAATGGTAACAATTCTCAGTTTCAGCTATTTCCAATTAAATATGTGGTTTCAATGTTTCCCCCATATCACATTTGGTTTCTGTTTACATTTTCAATATAATTTATTTTGTTAGACTACCTAACCTCTAACACACAAAAAAAAGTTTAATCAAATTTTTTGCACAGGTGTTTTTAGATTCATTTTAATCTTCCAGCGTGATCTCATGCAGCATTCTGAAATGGAAATTGCAGTTGTGAGATTTTCAAATTTGCAATGTACTTTGTCTGTCTGCCTTATCTCAACTGTTTCCACCAGAAATTAGCATGGAAAGTATGGAGCTAGAACAGTGAATTTGCCATTGGAAAAAAATGGCATTGGGAACATTTCAAATACAAGTGTTTCAATGCCAGATTTTATTTTGATTGCCAAGATTGTAAGTCACTGTTGTAGCTCCATAGGAAAGGAAACAAATGAGTCTGTGTGAGTTTCTGCCTGCAGCAGTAGTGACCCTGTTTTCTCTCTTCATCTGTGCTTTGTTGCTTTTGTCTCATCTGCTCTTTCTTGCTAGTGAAGTCCAGGAAGTGAAAGAGAATGAATGTGTATTCAACAGGAAAGACTACAGTGGATAACTCAAGACAAGACCGTCTCAACGGTGGAGTTTATCTATCCAAGAAGCTGCAGTCCAATCCCATTCAATAACCCCTTCCTTTGTTTTCTAACTTTTCAGCTTTGCATTGCTATCGGAGCGTTGTGCCCCTTCTGCTCCAGGGCCTCTACCGAGCCCTCTGCTTGGAGGGCTCCCAGGGAGCTCACTCCTGATTGCCCAGCAGGCTGCCTCCTTGCGGCTGGCTCAACTGAAAGCCCAGCTAGCACTGACGCAGATAAACAACGCTCTTGCTGTTGGCAGCCAAGCCGCAACCTTCACCGCTAACTGCAACACACCTGCCCCCTACATATCTACAAAACCTCCCTCCCCGACTGCTGCAGCCATCAATCTCCTCAACGTTCTGAAGATCGCAAACACCATGTCCCATCCGCTGTATAACCCCTATGCATCGGGTAACCAAAGTTCTACCCAGGGCCAGTATGGACACCCCAGTATGCAGGCAGAGAGGGACCAACGTAGGTCATCGTGTCTTGGACCTGGGTCCAATTTTGGTTCTACAGGAGGTTCCTCTTTGATTCCTGACACTTCTGGGGGAATACCATCGTCGTCGTTGTCGTCTCAGTCAATGACCTACAGGCCTGAACAGGGAAGGGCCATCATGGATAAGGACTTGGAGAGGTCTATAGATATGCATATTAGCAGAGCCAGAGAGGAGGTGAGAGTTCTTGGCAAACCAGTGCATCATCCCTTAGACCAGGACACTCGCTTTACCAACACTCAGAGGCATGAGTTTCACTCTCCGGGCACTGGGATGGTGTCCTACCCATCCCTGTCCTCAACCTCTGCCGCTCCAGGACATAGACATTCAGACATTGAAAGTGGTGGTACCTCCTTGGACTGGTCCTCGAACTACAAAAGACCCACTGCTGATGACTCGAAATTTTATTCATCACCTGTTTCATCTAATAATGCAAGTGGTAGAGACGACAGATTCTTTCCCCCCATCGAAAGACCGCGTGATATGCAGTCCATTCCAGGATTAGGTGATTATGACCGTCCAGTGCAAGAGTCCACTCGACCCAAGTACACTTCTGAATCAGCAGCTAACATCCTTCTGCATTTTGGACTTGAAAAAGAAGACTTGGAAGAACTCCTCTCCTACCCTGAAGACCAGATCACTCCTGCTAACCTGCCTTACATCTTGCGCCAAATCCGCATACAGAAGGCTAAGAGAACTCCAACAACAGTTCAGACAAAATCCTACCCTGAAAGTGTGAGTGAAAGAGGCAGTCACAGTTTGAGTAGTTCTGGGTCATCATCTGTTCTCCAGCCGAGTAAAGTGATTGACTATGGACATACTGGCAAATATACTGGAGGGGTTGTGGATGATACCGGAAAAACCAGTGTCAGTAGAGCCAACAGTGGTGGGAGTGGAAGTATGCTACTGATGGACAGTTTTAGTAGTAGCCAACACACTCGAGAACCACCGCAAAAAAATACAACAGTTGTTAAAAGCAGTGCCTTGGGTTCTTCACAGCAGGCCAGTTCTGTTACTAGTCTCAGCTCTTCATACAGTCCAGTACTGAACTCGGAAGCTCCTCCCAGTCATGATCAGACCAAACAGTTGCAGACCTCTCAAGCAAACCTCAGCTCTTTCGTTCTGCCAAAAAAAGACACAGACCTCAGAGTTCTCAAAGCTGAAGTCTCCAAACCTGTTCCTGTAAAAGAACCAGAGGCAGATCGCCAGTCGACGTCGAAAACCCAACCACCCTGCACGCCACTGTTCCGTGGTGTGCATCCTGGCCGACCTGGCCTTGTGCTCATTGGCAGAAATAACAACAGCGGCACTAAGGGTCAGAGTAAAACTCAAGGTCATGGGTCAACAGTGCCTGGGCAGATAAAAAAGCAGCAACCCCAGCAGCAAAAACCGAAGCAGCCAGTGGAGCACCAATCGAAGCAGCAGATGCAGAAGCAGCCAGTGGTGCAGCCAGTGGCGCAGCCAGTGGTGCAGCCGGGGCAAGCAAATTGGCCTCCAGTGTTTTCTGCAGCAAAACCGGTTCCCCCTACTCCTCTTATCTCCAACATCACTGATGCCTCACGGCCCATGCAGCGTATGATGTTTCTCCCTGATGATCCTCGCTCCAGGGTTATTCCTCCACTGCTGCCTCAGACAATCCAGAATTTCAATCATATGACACTGCCGCCTTCCAACAGGCAGCCTCCAGCAAAGGTGGCAGGCACCAAGGGTCTGCCGACGCTGGCCATGATGCATGACTATGCAGCGGCCTCACCGAGAATCTTTCCACATACCTGTTCTCTGTGTAACAAAGAATGTACTCATATGAAGGTGAGTGGAAGACTGCACTCTCTTCTCTCTACCTTTAGAGAGGTAAATTGTTGGTTGTTTATCATAATATCTAAAATCTCTGTTCTTCTTTTTCATTGTAAAATACCAATTTGATGGACAATTACTGAAGGCTTTTAATTGATTAAAAAGTCTGATGTATTTGTAAGGATTTATGTAAAATGTTTGAATTTAACTGGATCAGTAATTGATAAATGAATTAACATATTGTTTAACTCGGTTAATTGATTTCAGTTTACTGTAATATTCTGTACTAAAATGTTTCAACGATGCCAATCATATCTAATTGTTTAACTGTAATTGAAGGTTACAATTTACACGTACATTTAATTGTTAAAACCGTTTTTAGAATTGCAGTGTCTAGTTTAGACAAAATTATTGATGTGTAAGAGCTATTGTCATATTTACAATGAAAGTTACATAATTGTTGTTGAAAATTGAATTTAGAAGACAAGAACAAATCTTCAAATCTGAAGAACTGCATCAAAAGAGGATGAAGACGTCGGTTTTCCTTTTTTTTTTTTCTCAGTTTGGAATTTTTAAGCACCCCCCCTCCCATTTTTGAGTTATCAGTATTTTGTTGCTTGTCTTGTGGTGTGTATCAGTTTTTGGCAATATTATTATCTCCCCCTTTTCTCCCTTTTGTGCCCCAAAAATTAATTCCAATTACTACAAATTTCCTTTTTTTTTTTTTTTTTGGTCCATCTGTAATTGATTCCGCCTTTTTGGAGAAAACATGTATTATTTGGGCGAATTAAATAAAGGCAGTCCAGCTTTCCCCAGTTTCCACCTCATCTGCCACTACTCGAGATATCGCAGTTTTTGTGTTTTTGTCCTGATCCATACTTGATGGTGTCTGCTGAGATGACCATCACCAAACCTCAGGAAACTGTTTTGCTATGTAAGACTGGAGAACTGGACAATGCACCACCAAGAACTCAGGAAGAAGAACTTTTTTATTTTAGTTTTTGTGTTAATGGAACTTCTGTATTTATTATATTTTTTTAACGGAGAATTGTTGCCCTTTACTGTAAAGTCAACTTTTTATTTACTCTTTGTTAATGTCTTAGCTCCTCACTTGGCCTAAAGCTGTTTTTTTTGGGATGACTGCTATTGATTAAGAAACCAGATGAATATACTTTACTTTTGTAGATATGCTTGTTTGTATACCATCAATATAAACTGTGACTTGTACAAGAGCAGAGAAATGGAATTGTACACTTGGACTTGAGAGACTTAATGGACCAATGGGACAGGCTCCTGTAATGTTGAATAAAATGTGTTGTCAGACAATCACAAAAATGGCAGATAAGATAGTGAAGAAGATCGCAGTTGTGTTGGTGATCATATCTAAAAGCTGTGTGTTGTTTGTTCTGAATGCTAGGATTGGCTCTCCCACCAGAACACCAACCTTCACCTTGAGAGCTGCAGATTACTGCGAAATCGGTCAGTCTTTTTAATTTTTGAAAACTTTTCCCAATAATTTGATCCATTGTGTTGATGGTCATTTTGCATTTTTTGGGGACCAGGGATGTGCCAAAATATTGTTGGAGAGAAAGAATATATTCTTTGAGGTAGCTCCTGTGGTTGTTTTAAGTTCTTCAAAAGCAGAAACCTTTGGCATTTGTTGGAAAATTGCGGTACCTTTGCTCTTTTTTTAAAATAGCTTTTTAAGGTGTGTTTGAATTCTTCTTCTTTACAGATATCCAGATTGGGATGGTGAGATACTTCAGCCTAGGTAAGTGTATTTAATTGGAGGGGGGGAGTCGTACATAACTTCTGGCATGCCAGGCATGTTTCGGACCATTTAGATGATGAATCAAGCGTTATGACCCCGCTCAAACTGCTTGCCAAACGAGAACTGTTCCGACAAAGATTTGGCTTTGGATTGTAAAATCGGTCCAGTAACAAATTTTAAGCTAAAATGTCTGAAACTATGCAGTGTCTGTCTGGCTTTAGTTTTCAGACACATATCAGCCACACTAGTTTTGAGCTGATTTTTACAAATTGTCCTTTACTGTCATTGACCTTTTCTCATCCATTTCTCTTTTCAGGGCTGCAGGTAAAGATGCCAAGCCCCAGGCCTTATCCTCTGCACAGACTTCCCAGCAGCGTCACCAGAAAACCAGCCGTGGAAGTCACTCCCATTCCCGCTCCCGGTCACCCAGCCCCCGTCGGCACCGTGGCTCAGAGGGTAGAAGGGAGAGACGCAGTAGCCCATCACGATCGCCGCACAATTCCAGATACACTTTCAGGTCAACATCCACTTTAGTCTTTTTAGCTTTGTCTAGAAATCTAGAAAGTTGTGAAATGTTTGATTGGCATCATTATATTATATTATCGGTAGATCAATTGAGTTATAAAATGTTTCCATCTATACTTTTATCAGGTCTCGTTCGCGTTCTCCCTCCCCACGGCATGACCACCCAACCTCTTCCCGCTATCGGCCACGTTCAAGAAGCCCTGAGAGACGACTGTCGCCAAGAAAGAGAGAAGACAGACGGTCCTCACCAAGGAGGGACAATGACAGACGATCATCTCCTAGGAGGAATGATGGGAGAAGGTCGCCACCAAGGAGGAGTGACGAGAGACGATCACCACCAAGGAGAAGCCATGAGAGGCGTTCATCTGCAGAGGCGTCATCCCCTCAGCGAAAGAAGTCGAGCAGCGCAGAGAAGCTGGCCAAGAAACTCCTTGGAACATCAGGTTCAAGAATTGCAAGAACATGTTTAAAGACTTGTCTTAGTACTGGTCATACCTGTGCCTGAGCTACAAAGAGTGTTTTCATGTAGTTTTATAGATAACACTGCAACTTTGTCTGACTCTCTGTTTGTCTTTCTTCCCTTTAGCTGTCCAGTCTCTGTCAAAACAGACTGACCTGGATACCGTGGTTAAAACGTTGGCTCCTGTCTTACTGGCTGAGCTAGTCAAGATGAAATCCTCATCATCATCATCTGCCTCTTCCAAAGGAGGAAAACCCTCCTCATCTACCACCCCTGCAGTCGGAAAGAGGCTGTCTTCTACGGGCTCTTCCTCATCCACCTCTTCCACAGCAAAGAAGAAGGTGTTGTCGACAAAGGTCTCCAAAGCAAAGCCCAGCCTGCAGAAGAGTGAGGCAAGTTCTTCTACAAAGACTAAGGTTGGTGTATTAATGTACCATGGAAATTAGCCAACAAATGCTCTACTATTAACTGGTAAACTATTTCTTTCTCCTCTCTTATTGTGTCTGTCGTCCTGTATTCTTTTTATTTAAACCATAGCTTTGATCTAAGACTTGCTACATACAAAGCAAACAATCATGTTTCCTGAAAGGACAGATGATAAGATTTTATTAGACATAGGCTTAGAGCCATTTTTCTCTGTCTAAAAGACAACCAGTGTAGGGAGTCTAAATGTCTGTATGTTTTTCCTCTTTGTTCAGTCTGGCAAATGTTCACCACCAACCATGGTGAGACTAGAAGGAATTCGTAGTTCTCTCTCTCACAACGATGTGATTGCTGCCGTGGAGCAGTTTGGAAAAACCAAGTCCGTTTTACTGTTTCGATCCAAACTTGAGGTACGTATAGAGGCTGTGAGTGTATGTGTTTTGCCTCAAGTTAACAAGGGAATCTAACCCACAATATCTGATTTGCAAATGCATCCAAATAACTTAAAGTACATAAGTGCAGCAATTCCTCTAATTCAGTCTTGCACATGCAGGCAATCGTGTGTTTCGAGAAAGAAGAAGACGCTAAGAAACTGAGGGGCGTAAAGAGCCTTGATGTGAAAGGAATGCCAGTCAATGTCGTCAGAGAAAAGGTATTAAACTTTTTCTGTCTTTACTCCTCTGTCCCAATATATCAGTATTTGTCTGCTATAGTTTGGTCACAGTGTTTGTAAAGAGATAAATCTAAAAAATGCGCAACAAATAGAAATTTGTTTGTTTCCAGGAGACTGATTCAAAGGATCAAAAGAAGCCTCCTCGGATGTAAGATATGTTTCATACTGACCTCTTTCTAACAGCGGTGAAAGGTTTTAACTTGTATTTGTTTTTACAGTCCAACACCTCTTCCACAAAGAGAGATTTTATGTTTGTAAAACAGTATAGCTATCATGTACATGACATTGTGTCCATCCCCTGTCATTCATTGTTAATTTAATTTAAAAAGAAAAATGCTTATGTGGAATATCATCCCAGGAATTTAATCTTTTTATGGATAGTACTGTCTTATAGTGAAGAGCATATGAAATCCATTGACTTTGACTTTCCATTTCTCCTGCTTGACCCATGTGACTTTCTTTTGTTCACAGCAAACCTGTATCATCCAGTGCCTCTAGACCTCAAACCATTTCAGCCACAAAAATCACTACCAGTAGAAAAGTTCTTCTTCCCACTCCTAACATGCCTCTAATTAAATGGCCTTTACTCTCTGGGGCCCAAAAGGCCACAACAGCCAAGCTTACAAATAAGAAGATTGCACCTAAAGGATCAGTTAAAGGCTTAATCACTGTTACTAAAGCAAAAGTCTTGGTTTCCAAAGCAAAAAACATCTCAACCAAGCAGATAGCTAAAATTGTAAAAACAGGAAAGTTGCCTGCAAAAAGACCAGTGAAAAAAGCAGCAGTTAAACAAAAAACATCCTCAGGATCTACGACCAGGGCTTCAGAAAATCAGCCTGAAGCTGGTGGCTCCAAACAAAAACCTATACTCAAAACATCTGAAACTAGTGTTAAAGAATCTTTGGTGATGCTGAAAGAGACAGACAAGACTGATAAATTGAAAAACATGACCGTTGCTGAACCAACAAAAGGCAAAGACATTGTCACTAAAGAAAAGGTCATGGCTTCCAAAGCAGAAATGGACTCAACTGCACAGAAATCTAAAACTTCAGTGGACAAGTTGGCTGCAGCAGGAGCTGTGGCAAAAGAAAAGGTTGATGAAACTGCTGCAAAGGCTGGTAGTGTGCCTTCCAAATCTACAACTTCAGAAAATCGCCCTGATGTAGAGACTTCCAAGCCTAAAGAATCTGAAACAAAGGTTAAAGAAGCTGTGGTGGTGCCGAAAGACACAGCCAAGGTTGTTAAACAAGCGAATGTGACAGAGATTGAACCTAAGCATCAGACAAAACTTGATAAAGCCAACCGAGCTGAAGATGATGAGCAAATGCAGCTTGGGGAAACAGTAGGTAAAGTGGCAGAGCCAATGGAAGTTGGAAGTTGTACTGACGAAAAAGGGAAAAAACTGACATCAGAAAATTCAGCAGACAAATCCAGTGATAGTCAACCACCAACCAGTACAGTTCAGACCCTGCCAAAAGAATCCTCTGTCAGTTCTTTAACACATGTCCAGCAAAGCACTCTGTCAGAACCAGTGCCCACTAAATGTAAACTTGTATCTGAGCGCTCTGAAACTAGTGTTAAAGGGTCTGTGATGATGCTGAAAGAGTTGGATGCAGTTGTTAAACCACCAACCAAAACAGTTACTGAACCAACAAAAATCAAAGAGGTTGTCAGTAAAGCAAAGGTCATGGTTTCCAAAGTAGACACGGCCTCAAAGATGCAGAAACCCAAAACTTCTGGGGACAAGTTGCCTCTAGCAGGAGCTGTGGCAAAACAAAAGTTTGAAGAAACAGCTGCAAAGGCTGTTAGTGTGCCTTCCAAATCTACAACTTCAGAAAATTGCCCTGTTGTAGAGAATTTCAAGCCTAAAGAATCTGGAACTAAAGTTCAAGAAGCTGTGGTGGTGCCGAAAGACTCAGCGAATGTGACGGGGATTGAACCTAAGCATCAAGCAAAACTTGATGAAGCCAACCAAGCTGAAGATTTTGAACCAATGCAGCTTGGGGAAACGGGAGTGGCAGAGGCCATTGAAGTTGGAAGTTGTGCTGACGACAAAGGGCAAAAACTGACAGAAAGTTCAGCACCCAGTGATAGTCAACCACCAACCAGTACAGTTCAGAGCCTGCCAACAGAATCCTCTGTGAAATCTTTAATGCAGGTCCAGAAAAGTACTCTGTCAGAACCAGAGCCTACTGCACAAGAATGTATATCTGAAAGCTCTGAAACTAGTGTTAAAGAGTCTGTGATGATGCTGAAAAAGACAGACAAAGTTGATAAATCACCAAACCAGACTGTTGGTGAACCAACAAGAGACAAAGAGATTGTCTCCAAAGCAGGAATGGCCTCAACCACACAGAAATCTGCAACTTCAACAGGTGCTGATCCAGCTGGAAGGGTGAAGGCAAAGGGTATGTAGGAGACTATTTTAAAGTATAGGCAGTGAAATATGTTAAAATGTGGATTTGCAGTGTTTGTAGAGAAGTCCCATGAAGAGACTAAAACCAGTATTGTGCTGGATAGAGGATGAATTAAAGAATGGAAATTCTTACACCACCTGGAGGGAAATCAAATCTATGGTGAAAATTGAGGGCAAGAAAAAAAGAGGCGTTCAGTCCCAATGAGTCTGACCTATCAACAAATGCAGAGTTAAACAAGTTGTACTTCAGATTTGATTGCCTTGATTTTAGTGATGGTCTGGACAAATTTAGAGTTGGTTTCAGAAGGCAGTCAGGTTCTGATTGATAACAAATGTGAGGAAAGTTCATTGGCCCGAATGGAAAAGAGTCCATTGTTGTTCCAGGATCCAAGGTTCCATTACCAAAGGAATTATGTTTAAAGCTTGAACTCCTACCTTCAGAAAGGTACACTTTACCTGGGAGGGTCAAATCAAACGATTACCTCACATCATTGGGATGATTGGGTTCCTAAACAAACTTTAGGCTAGTTGCTGCTACAGTCATGGCACAGAGGAATAAAATATAACAATACTTGTTAGTAGGATACATTAATTGTTTTGGTCTTTGTGTGGGATTTGTTCAAAATAAGAAAAAGAATATTACTAGATTTGTCCTCATTACTGTCCTGTGAAAATGATGTATCTTCAAACTTTAATGTTTTACAGCAATGCATTTTTCAAGATATATGATATTCAAATATGTTTTGCTTTTAACAGGCTATGTGACTTTGGGGGAGATGGCAGAACATCACATTAAGACAGAAAGAATGGGTGAGAAATCTAAGAAGACGCCGAATTTATCCATCACAAATATAATGCATTTGATCATAATTTAAAACCTCTCTCTCTTTTATAGTGTGCATCACTCCCAAAATCCTCTTCTCACCAAGAGTAGGTCAAACACTTATTACATTACTATTTGCACATTATCTTATCTTAGCACCATTAACTTCGGTTATTGTTATTTTTATTAGTTATATACTGCTGGAAAGTACTTGATACATAATAAGCAATAGTTTAAAAGGGCTGTAAAAACTGTTGATGAGTGCACTTGTCTTGATCTTTAACTATAACCTTAAACCCTAACCCCTAAAACTTAAACCCCTTCATTATCTCCTTGCACTGTCTTTCCTTCATTTCTTTCAGTTTACTCAAATCGGTCAGAAGCAGATGCTCATAACCCTGCCAAAGTATTTCAGTGACAGCTACACAGAAGATGAACTTGCAGGACTTTTCATTCCATTTGGGTTTGAATATACAGATGAAAACATCTACGTTATTCCTCAGGCACACATGGTAGGCACCATGGTATAAGTCTGTGTCGGTTTGCTTTATTGATCCTGTGGAGCGTAAAGAGAAATCTATTTCTGTTTTTTTTCCTCTCAGGCCATCATCCAAATGCCAACATTATGGCATGTGCAACAGTTGATTCGTATTGCGATGAAAGGTTTTTTTTTCAAAGGGGTACCACTCTCTATCCGTGCATTGGCCAGCAGATTTCTAATGACACCGGTAAGCTGGATAAAGTGATGCAGTTTTATTGAGTGTTTTTATATTCTCATTATATTTAAGATTCCAGAAAATGGAAAACTGCATTTCAATGTTGACTGCTTTTCTACTGATCTTTCTGTTTCAGTTTGAATTTTATAAAAGAATCATGAAGATGATGAAAATGGTAAGTAAAACACACATACACTGCACATTTTTACATAATAAGAATGGAAATGATCTTCAATGATGTAAAACAGCGAGGCATTACAGGAAACTTCTTTTACATTGAAAAACTTTCTGTCCACTTTTATAATATTTTGGTTTGGATGATTACTTTTTGTTCTCGTTGCAGTCTATGTGTGACAGTTGGAAAACAGTCTTCATCAAGAACATTTCAGTGACTGAAGCCAGAGACCTCAGGGAATCTGTAAGAAAAATGAAATTTGTCAGAAACTACCTGCCACTACTCAACAAGGTATGAACAAACACGTAAGAAGAAGTTTAAGTGACTTAAAAAAAAAAGACTTCCTGTTAATCATACGTATATTTGTGGGTTTCTGTGTTCTAGGTTTTTGTAGAATTTGAGTCTTTTAACGATGCTGATCAGCTTGGAGTTTGGTACAGCCGCCTGAAACGACCCCCTGGATACGAAGTCCACAGGCTAGGAATACCACACGAGAAGCATCCAGAACTATGTAAGCCACTGTTTTCTCTGTCATTCTTCAACTTGCGTAATGTTGTCTTCACTCTTCAAAAACATTCAAGCTTGACATTTTGATCGTTTTCAGATTTTGGAGCACCACATCTTGCTCAAAGTGCTATACCAGACAGCGAGGATTGTGTTCCTGGGGTTATTGTGCCAAAGAGATGTGACATTCCACAGGGCACCGCAGCAGCGTTTTGGGTCACGATGAGATCTCGTCCCTTCATGTACCCTACCATAGGTGTTTGGTTCAACATCCCAAGTAAGAGCGACCATTTATTGATCTTTCAGTATTATTGGGACAAGTTTGATGCTGCCAAATTTACTATGTTAACTTATTCAGTGAGGTTGACTGTGTTTGCCTATATTCCTTCTTTTTTTTAAGATCACCTGACAGTCAAAGGAAAGGAAGACATTGAGGTAAGCACATTTCTCTCTGTATCTTCACCTAATTTACGTTTTATTTTATTTTATTAAGCTGTTCTGACCCAACACCTTTATAAGACACTGCGTTTTTTTCCTTTAATTAGTTCCTTTAATTTCCTGTGAATTAACTTTCGGCTTTGAAAATTGTGCTTTTTTAGGAAGCTCGCTTTATTCTTGGTTCCAAGTCCCCTACAATCATGTTGACCGGTTTACCAATGGGAGACTACAAGCACGAGGACTTGGCCAAGCTGGTCTGGCGGTATTTCCCGAAACAGAACCTTCACTCTCTGTACTACAACATGACGGTTTTACCGCTGCAGAGGAGGGTAAGGAGTAGAAAGTGAAGACTGTTAAAGGAAACAAACATTATCATGATTTTAGTAACTTATCTTTCCTCTCATCACCTCCAGGCCTTTGTGCATTTCCCTGATTGGACTTCATGCATCAAATTCCTCCGAGATCCTTGCACAGAGACGTATCATATAAAAAAACGCAGGCTGACGTCCCACTTTGTTTTGGATTACATGAAGCCTGAATCCAGTGAGGTATGAAATGCAAGGAAATCACCAAATGGTGCATTCTTGGCTGTAATAGTGTGTCAGGATCAAGATGGGAAAGAAAATCAACTTTTAGAAGAGAAGCATTTTTCTTGTACTGCAAATAATTCTTCTCTTCTGTAGACATTACAGGAGAAAGTGTTGTTAGAAGAGCTCTCCACAAACAAGCACAGAAATACAAACATGTACACCCACAAATTGGGACAGCTGAAGAAGAAAATTTTGAAGGCATCACTGACGATCTGTGACTTGTAATCTTTTTACAGGAGATGAAGTACAAATCTCTGATGAAGTTGAGCAACGCTGTAAGTCAATCACAATCTTTCGATTAGCCGCTCTTTTTCTGTGTTTTTGGATCTTTGGCCCTGAACATCAACTGTTTCCTTCTCTTTAGGGAGTCCCAGAGGAAAAGTCTCTGGAGGAGCGCTTGCTGTGTGTGGAGATTTCTGAGACGTCTGTGGAGGTCATTGAGTTGGTCATGGAAGTGGTGGCAACCCTTGCAACCTTTGTCAACTTCCTGCCGCTCGGCAACAGGGTACGAGAACACAAACACCTGTACTTTTTACATTTAAGTGTTGGGAGAACCACCACGTCTGAATTTGCAGGTCTTGAAAAACATTGATTTAACTGTAGTTTCAAGGTCTTAAAACATTTCATATATGAAGGTCTTGAATGTTTACTTTGCTTTGGTAAGACCGTAACATTACCTTCTTTGTATACGGTTGCTGGATGTCGAGATTTTATATATCTATAAAGTAAAATGATGGCAGTCATTTTTGCAGAGTTTCATTCAGACTTCTGCCATGATATAACCTTAGCTAACAATTAATTATGTTATGTTTACAAAGCAAAGGCGAGTAACTAGTGACTGCATTATACTAACGTTAGCCAAGAGGTGATGCGAGGCAGGGGCAACCACCAAGCTAAATGTATCCTAAACTAAGCTGAGATTGACCGAATGGCTGTGGCCTGGGACTCTGGCGTTGGTTGCTTCATGGTGTTGGCTAATGGGGTGATATGCACAGTAAGCTTTTGTTTGTTCACTCTTTGTGTCTATGACTGTCTTTCTACCTCAGATATGTGTTGAGATGGCTGAATCCAGTGGAGTAAAACGGGTGGTGGAGAAATACAAAACTGTGCCCCAGGAGCCCGCTAGACAGTCAACTTGGTATGTATGAATGTGTCCTCTTATTTATTTATTTTTATCCCCCATCCTCACACCTAAATTGACCAACACATTTTTCAACTTTTTTCTCTGTCAGGAATAAAGTCCAGCGTTTTGAGAGGTGAGTGTATCACTTAGTTATTGATCTTGTCCAGGTTAAAAGAGAAGTTGCAAAACCACGAGTAATTATTGTGATGAGTGGATTTTGATGCACTGTGATTAACTGGGTCATCAAAGTCGCTCAAGAAACTGATCAGTTTTTCTGTTTTTAATTTTAGTTTGAAGAGCCTAAAACAGCGTCTACAGGACTGTAGTGAGATCACAATACACTTTGAACCGGACACTGTCAATTTTAAAGCCAAGACCCCAAGTCAACCGCCAACTCAATCCCCAACTGTGAAATGCCAAACCCAGCCTCTTCCTCCTGAATGTTCAGATAATGGGTCACAACCTGCCCAGCAAGCCAGTGGCCCTGGTGGGTCCACCCCGTCTAAGCCCATTATAGCAGGACCAAGTGAAACCGCTGCTAGCGATGTAGCAATGGATGAAGACGCTGAGAAATCAGGAACTGAGACCACCATTGATTCCACTGTTGGTCCCAGGGCAAATGAAGTTGTGAAGAAAGCAAAGGGAGAAGACGCGTTACTAACAACTTTGAACTCTGCTGCTGATGTGACCTCTACCTCTGTGGTCAGCAGTGGAAACACAGTCCCCTCAGCCACAGGGCTCACGCCTGAAGAGAATTTTGCAGAGCTCCCTCAGATTGACACAGACATTTTCAAGGCGCTCAAGGCAGCAGTTCACCAGTACAGACTCACCCGAGAGAGTAAGCCCCAGAGCGAGGAGGAGGTAAGGCCGAACTTCAAATCGTGGCCACATTTGGCAAGAGCGTATTTTGTGTGTAATCCCTCAAAAATCCCTTATTACACATACTCCATTCATGGTTCATGAAAGCACTGTAAAGGTTGAGGAAACTGTACTGTTTTTAGACAAAGACTGTTAATCTAATGTAAACAGAATTAGTTGTGACCAAAAAGTCTTCAATGCGGAATTGTTGTGGCATTTGGAAAGGGTGATTTCCCTGAACAGTACAGTCCGTGAAATGTGTCATGAAATTTTGAAATTGTCCATGTCCATTCCATTACTCTTTAACCCTGCCCATTAAATGTCTTCCCATTCATTTGATGTACCACTAAATCAAAACTGAAATGCTCTTTTCTTTAGAGCACCAACAAAAGCAGCACAAGCTCAAGAACTGCAGCATCTGAAGAGACACCTCAAAGAACGGTAAATAGTGTTTTGCTTTACACCCACAAATGTTATACTTCTTTTTGCCTTGACCCTCAAACCTGGTATGATTTTTCCCAAAATGTGCCTGTAAAATTCTCCCAATTTTATGCAATAAATGAAGAGATCAACAATGTAATCTTGATTTATAAACTCTCTAATTGTTTCCTTCGTTCTCCATCCAGGTTCAGGATGATTTTGCAAATGATAGAATTTCTTCAAAAGCTTGTCTTTTTGATGAGCAAAGTTTCAACATGGATGACTTTGTCACTGTTGATGAGGTTGGTGAAGATGTGGAAGACGCAAGTCTAGAGCCTGAAAGTCTCTCCACATCAAAGCAGTCCCCCAGAACAAGAGAGGGACATGGCTCAGGTCGGTCGTTTGAAGGCAAACTGGCCTCAACAAGGTCTTCAACTGATTCTAAGCGCTCAGCCTCTTCCTCATCCTGTTCATCCTCATCCAAATCAACTAAAGGCTCAACCTCTGCATCACCAAAAGAGTCCAAAAACTTATCTGAGCCCATGTCCACTGCCAGTGTCAGTAAGTCCTCCAGCTATGCTCCTCCACTGTCTACTGGAATCCCCTCCTCTCCTGGTCAGAAAACAGAACAGACAACATCTACATCCAAAGCATCAAATACGGCATCTTCTGGTCGGAGTACCCGATCATCCTCCGCTGCACGTGAAAGGGAAAAGATAACATCAGCAGCAATTGTCAAGACATCGATGCAGACTCCTCCAAAGCCCCTTAGAGAAGCAGGAGTCACAGAGAGTGCAGTGACAGTGTCTGACCACAAGGCCTCAGCAGAGGGCACTGCTGCAAAAACTGAGACAGAAATAGAAACCTCATCAGAAAGGCATTCACCTTCTCAGGAACAAGGGGTAGAGTTGAGCCAAGGCCAGAGTCTGGAGATTGTTAATGTCAACACACTCAAAGACCAGAAGAAGAGCGAAGAAGAAAGGAAGAAAGATGATGCTGACAAACATATAGAAGATGATGACAACATTGAAAACTACCAAATTCTTGATTCTGTTGATGATCAAACAGATGAACAGATTGAGGATGGTAACGAAGACGACAGCTCGAAAATCCAGCAAACTAGACCTGAAAAAGGTCAGACTGTTGGCGATGAAGGAAAAGCCTGCCCAGAGGAGGACAGCGAAATGGAAATAAACAGTCCTTTCCAAGTGCTAGACAGTGTCACTGAAGACCAAGCAGCTATGAGTCAAGAGGACAGTCACTTAGTCCAAGATGATGATTCCACATTAAAGCAACTTTCTGAGGAAGGTGCAACGCCAGTAGTCGACACATCTGAAGGTAAAGATGCAGTAGGTAAAGATCAAGAGACAAATGACAAAGATCATTTCCAAGTGTTAGATACATGTAGTGTACAAGCTCTAGGGGGCAAGGGAGATGGGGAGAATAAAAGACATAAAGAAGAAGAAGAGGTCAAACTAGTTTCAGCAGAATCCTGCAAAGCTTCCAAAGATGTGGAAACTCCTGATGACCAAATCCTAAATGAAGACCAACCTGTCCAAGACAATGACAACAAAGACCATGACAGTGATGTTACAGAACAAGAAACCTTTGAGATATTGGATTCAATTGATGATCAGACTGCAACAGAAGATGATGGCCAAAAACATGAAACTGACGAGATATCTAAAGAAGAAGTTAGTCCCAGAGAGGAAGACCAAGACTTCTATCAGGTAATCGATTCTTTGGAAGATCAACCAACGACTACAGAGCCTGAGTCAGAGACTGACAAAAAGGGAAAAAGGACCAAGAGAGGAGAGGCAACTGCTACAAAAGATGAAAGACCATCAAGGAGGAGCGGTCCTACTACCAGAGCATCTAAAAGTGAAGAGACGGAGAAATCACCAAAGAAAGAGGACAGAACAGTTAAAAAATATGAGACACGGACAAAGAAGGATACCACTGCAGGAGTCAAAGAGATCAAAGAGGCCCCTGAGGAGATGATGTATGAGATAGTAGATTCTGTTGAAGACGAACCAGTTCAAGAGACTGCCACCACAGAAAGGTCTGGTAGAAGGAGGAGTACTAGAGGAAAGAAGGAGGATAAAATTACATTGGAATCCACAGAAGTGTCTGAAAAACCTGTCGAGGATGAGGATGCTACGTACAAGGTTTTAGACTCTGTGGAGGAAGAGACTGCTGATGATGAACCGATCGCCACAAGAAGATCTACCAGAGGAAAAACGGAAAAAACAAGCAAGGACACACCAACAAGAACGAGGCAAACTCCTGCCAGAGAGTCGCAGGAACGAAACCGGGAAACGCAAAAGAAAGGAGAAAGAGCCTCTTCAAGGCACAGTACACCAACAAAGAGTGATGTTGTTGTAGGAGAACTAAGTGAGGAGGTCACCTATGAAATGTACGAGGACAAGGCTAAGGATGATCAGCCCACTACAGGAGGAAAAAGAAAAAGGGGAAGACCAAGGAAAGAGGTTAAAATGACAAAAAAAGACATTGTAACATTAAAGAAGGAAGACAAAGACGCATCAGAAAAAGCAGCTGAGGAAGAAGAGGCGACATATCAAATTCTTGATTCTGTGGAGGACAAGACAATTGATGGTCAGCCTCCATCAGATCAGTCAAGAAAGAACGCCACATCTTTAATGGGACCAACTAAAAATGAGGAGGAAGAGCCGATGTATGAGATCATAGATTCTCTGGAAGATGATCAAGAAGAGCCAAATACCACCGAGGTGTCTGGAGGGAAGAAGAAAAAAAGTGATGAAACTCCTGCAAAAGAAGAGCCATCAACCGACAAAGGAGACACACCAACGTGTGGCACCACGAGTCTGTATGAGCCAGTCGATGACTTAGAGGAGGTACATGATGATCCATCTGCTGCAGAAGATTCTGCTGTTGGAAATGAGGAGCGTACATCCAAAACAGACATCAAGAAAGAAGATAAATCAACAACCAAGTCCAGGTGTGGTACTGCAACACCGGAAGAGGAAAAGAAAGAAAAATCACCTGAGAAAAACAATCCAGTGAGCACTCTGGTGAACCTGGACGAAGTGAGCGAGGAGGAGGAGGATTACCCTGACGACACAGCAGAGGAGGAAGAACTGAGAAAGAGGCAAGCTGCCACAAAAGAGAAGCAGTTTGCCAAGCACAGGGAAGCGAGGAGGACCACGGAGAGGGAGAAGAGAAGGACCAGGGACAGAGAAAAGAGGGAACAAATGAGCCGGAGCAGCAGCAGCAGTGGAGGAGGCGACTGGGGAGGGACGAGGAGGATGAAGGAGAGGGGGAGGGAAAATGAGGAGGAGGAGGAGGAGGAGGAGGAGGTCGACACCAAGGAACTGGTGACTCTGGATGAGGTTGGAGCAGATGAGGCCGGGGATGAAAGAGAGCCAGAGAGCCGAGAGTGGGATGAGGAGATCACGGAGGGAGAACTGCAGGCGCTCGTCACCCTGGATGAGTTTGTAGAGGAAGAGGACGACAAAAAGACGGAGCAAAGCACGCCAGAGACCCGCCCACTTCTCCAGGAGGACGAATCAGTAGACTCCTTGAACCCAGAGGTAAAGATCAAGATTTGAACGTGTGCAAGTTTTATTTTTGGGAAATAATTCTAAAACAAACAGAGGCTAAAGACCTTTTTGTGTCTGTTTTCAGACTTTGGTGACTTTAGATGAAGCAGGCGATGAGAAGGACGAGGAGCCGGACGAAGAGCAAGCTGAGAAAACATCAAGATCTGCTAAACGCAAACACGACGGTGACACAGGTGTGTTATTCTGTCCGTGTGTGGTAAAGTATACTTACACAGCTGTTTGTATTAAACCCATGAGAGGAATGATTGAAAGTAAGAAAAGTAGTGCCTCCTTTATACCCTCCAAAATAAGAGCCTCTCCTTCAAACCAAGTGCTTTGTCTTCTCCTTTAGAGGAAAATATGAACTTTGTGACGATAGATGAGGTGGGAGAAGTGGAAGAGGAGGAGGAAAAGGAAGCGGTAACGGTAACAACAAGGACAAGAGGCCGAGCCAAGAAGAGAAGCAGACAGACCCCTGGTAACACACACGTCTATATCTTTAATACAACTAAAATCTAATCTGTAGACACACAGACTGAAACTTTGTTTGCTCAGTTTATTCTTTGTCTCTGACCACAGTGAGAAAATCAGCCAGAGGGAAAAAAGTGAGCACAGACGAAGAGAAGGAAGCAGCTGATGTTCCGCCTCCCACTTCACTCGATGCCTCCTCATCATCTGACAAAGACCCGTCTACGTCATTGAGTGACGGCCAGCAGGAGGTCCAGAAGACAGAGGTGGAAGCGGCGAGCCAAACCGACGTTGAAGCTTCCTCTGCTGGGTATGAGCTGCAGCCGGAGCGCCCTGAGAACCAAACAGTGGAGGAAAGACTGAGCAGGGCGGACATTAAAGGTACAGAGCTGAAAGGACAGACGTTTTATTCTTTAGTTTGAGTGTACCAAGCTGGTACTTCATCATCTCATTTATTCCAACGTGGTAAAAGTGTTGATGCTTGTTTTACATTCAGGGCTGCAGATAGATTATTTCTTGACGTGTGGTTGTCCTTCAATCATTTGTGGATTGTTTCCTTCTCTTTTTTAGTTGTGAGTAAACAGAGGAGTGAGCTCGTCGGACCAGAACCAAAGAGATCTCGTTCTCAGTCTCCTTGTGTCGCCGCTGACTTCAAAATGCCGACATTCAAACCCAACAACCCCCTCGGTGAGACACACACCGACACACTCTCATTTTTTATTTTAAAGCGTCATGAGATGCAAATATTTATTCACATCTTCTCGTCCTGTTTCACTTTGTCTCCCTCTTCAGGTCAGGAGTTTGTCGTCCCCAAATCGGGGTATTTCTGTAACATCTGCTCCGTTTTCTACGTGAACGAGAACACCGCCAAGGAGCTCCACTGCAGCAGCCGGAGACACTACGACAACCTGCAGGTACACACGAGCACACACATACACACAATCTGAACACACTAAAAACACACTTTGTCTCACGTTGTTTGTTTTTCTGTTTGCAGAAACATTACGAGAAGCTCAAACAGAAACCGTCAAGAAGTTCAACGCAAAGTCCTCAAGACTCCGTCTCTGATTGATCCGACTTCACTGTTTTTTGTTAATTATGTGTAAAAATGTAAAACTGGAAACGTCTGCAGAGGCTTTATTTAAAAAAATCAACGTGTAGAATAAACCATGTTGGTTATATTTCATATAAAATCTATTATAGCCCGGAGTGACCTGTTCGGTTTTTGGTGCCTTGCTCTGCCAACAGTTGCGCAGAAAATGGAAACATGAGCGGTTACATCTTCGAGTTCATTAACTCTTTTCCTCTTGCGTATAATTACTACAAATGAGTTTAATATAAACCTGCAAGTGTGTTTCCTGTTTGTTTGTTTTTCGCTTTTTTTCTTCAAGTCGTACATTAAAGTGTGATGAAAACTCACGTTTACTACATCGTCTCGTCTCTCCTGCTGTGATCCAACAGTAGAAAAAATCGGCTCTAAATTTAAAGAGGTCGCTTCAGTTCCTCGAGCTCAAACGGAGCTTTCGTTTCTGATGCAACATGTAGCACCTTCCGAAAGACGAAGTGTTACTTTGAGAGCTCGTTAACTCGTATTTAAAGTCGCATAAATGGAGCCGAGACTCAAATCTTCGACAAAGTATTTTCCTGTCACTGACGGATTGCGTGAGGCGACGTGATCATCATTTTGTTCACCGTGACACAAACGCTAAACATTTTGTCTCTCGACGACTGTTATTAGTTTTGGAGAATATTTTATGTTTATGTAAAGGTCAAAGTACATTGTTATGTTTTTTTTTTCCTTTGCTTGTTTTGGAAACTTTTATTTTATAATTAAACTCTTATTAAATCCTGACAGATGTGTTTTTATGTTAAAAATATATATATATTAGCGATAAGAGAAAATCATTTTGACATATTTGACACATTGTTTATTCAGCCCTCACCATGTCTTCAAACAAGGGTCCAGTGTGTTGACTTAACTTCTGTTGTACAGTTTGTTCTGTTTCTGTAGAACTAATTAAAACCTCACGAGGGAGAGTCTCATGTCTCACGTGATTTCTGATCACTGTTCATTAACCTAAATAATTATGTTCTGAATAAACTAATGATTTTTAAATGTGTTGTTGAGCTTAATTTAACAGCTACCAGTCCATGCTCCATACTGAGGTTGGTGCCCAGTAGAACTTACTGGTATCAGCTATTGAGTCAGATTCTTGGTCATGGGATGTCAGCTGAATATTACCATTAAAATGTACTTGAAGTATTAAAGTGAAGATACTCACTGTGTAGTAAAATATGTTTGTAGTGCCACCATCCTGTGAGAGCCATAAATCTCTTAGAAAGTCAAAATTTTTCTTTTCCCTCCAATTTTTGATGTTTACTTCCAGTTAATCCAGGAGGGGTTTAAAATATTTTGCAGGTGGTTTATGTTTGGATTATGTTGATGCATTGTGCTGTCTTTGCTTTTGTCTCCGTAAGTCCCCATGTTCAAATGTCCAACTTCAGAGCAGAAATAAACATGTTTACAGCCTGGTACAAAAAACAGTTTTGGTCTCTGTAGCTAATTTCCCCGTTCATGACAACTGTACTGAGGGTGAATTTATATACAACTCACCTGTTCACATTATATTAAGGCTTAAAGTTATGCAGGATTAAGAGCGTGGACGCTTTGATTGACAGAGTTTGAGCACGCAGGCATCATTCAGCTCCTCCGCAACGGCTCGTTGATGGATACTACATCATACATTTATACAGTCTATGTTCCAAATGTCCAAACCTCAAAATTATTAGAGTCACCAATTAACTAACTAGAAACTGAAGCTGTCATAAATGTAGTGAAGCAGAAATAATATTTCCCTCTAAAATCTGGTGGAGCAGAGAGTAGAAAGTTACTATCCATCATTCAAACCTTAACCATTAACACTAGCAGACCTCTGAACGGCTACATCACTTCTTGTTCTCAGCTTTTTCATTTTTGTTTGTTGGCCAGACAAAGAGCTCAAGGGAAGACAACATTTTAAAATAATTACAATTTATTTTGTGGTTCAGAAATCATGTGAGGTTTTAATTTGATTTACAGAAACAAACAACTGAAATAAGCATACTGTATATTAGCGGTTTAAAGAAGTAAACTAATATGTTCAGATACAAACGCACATTTCTCAGGAGTTTAATCAGGTATGTGCCATTTAAAACCTGCATGTGTAGAAAATAGAAGCAGGTGCCGTTAAATCACTACAGAACAAGAGGCTGTGACAGGAAGCAAAATGATGATGATGGTCAATCCGTGCTATAATACACATATGATGGTACAATTTAATACTTTGCAAAAAAAAAAGAACAACATTTTAATTATTTTTTACAGGTTGATTATTGAAATAAAGCCTCTGCAGACGTTTCCAGTTTTACATTTTTACACATATTTAACAAAAATCAGTGAAGTCGGATCAATCAGAGACGGAGTCTTGAGGACTTTGCGTTGAACTTCTTGACGGTTTCTGTTTGAGCTTCTCGTAATGTTTCTGCAAACAGAAAAACAAACAACGTGAGACAAAGTGTGGTTTCTGTGTGTCAGATTGTGTGTATGTGTGCGTCTTGTGTACCTGCAGGTTTCGTAGTGTCTCCGGCTACTGCAGTGGAGCTCCTTGGCGGTGTTCTCGTTCACAGTAGAAAACGGAGCAGATGTTTACAGAAATACCCCGATTTGGGGACGACAAACTCCTGACCTGAAGAGGGAGACAAAGTGAAACAGGACAGAAGATGTGACTAAATATTTGCATCTCATGACGCTAAATAAAAAATGAAGTGTGTCGGTGTGTGGTCCACACGAGAGGGTTGTTGGGTTTGAATGTCGGCATTTTGAAGTAAGCGCCGACACAAGGAGACTGAGAACGAGATCTCTTTGGTTCTGGTCCGACGAGCTCACTCCTCTGTTTACCGCAACTAAAAAAAGAAGGAAACAATCCACAAATGATGAAGGACAACCACACGTCAAGAAATAATCTATCTGCAGCCCTGAATGTAAAACAGAACACACACTTTACCACTTGGAATAAATGAGATGATGAAGTGGGAGGCGGAACATCAGCTGCTTCCTTCTCTCGTCTGTGCTCACTTTTTCCCTCTGGCTGATTTTCTCACTGTGGTCAGAGACAAAGAATAAACTGAGCAACAAAGTTTCAGTCTTGTGGTCTACAGATTAAATTTTAGTTGTATTAAAGATATAGACGTGTGTGTTACCAGGGGTCTGTCTGCTTCTCTTCTTGGCTCGGCCTCTTGTCCTTGTTGTTACCGTACCGCTTCCTTTTCCTCCTCCTCTTCCACTTCTCCCCCCTCATTATCGTCACAAAGTTCATATTTCCTCTAAAGGAGAAGACAGTGCTTGGATTGAAGGAGAGCTCTTATTTTGGAGGGTATAAAGGAGGCACTACTTTTCTAACTTTCGATCATCCTCCGTGGGTTTAATACAAACATAGCTGTTGAAAGTATACTTTACCACAACACGGACGAATAACACACCTGTGTCACTGTCGTGTTGCGTTTAGCAATCTTGATGTTTTCTCAGCTTGCTCTTCGCCGGCTCCTCGTCCTTCTCATCGCCTGCTTCATCTAAAGTCACCAAGTCTGAAACAGACAACAAAAAGGTCTTTACCTCTGGTTGTTTCAGAATTATTTCCCAAAAATAAAACTTCACACAGAGTGCTCACTGGATTTGTTTTCTCAGGTGATTTTTCTTCTTTTCCTCTTCCTCGGTGTTGCAGTACCACGCCTGGACTTGGTTGTTGATTATCTCTTCTTGATGTCTGTTTTGGATGTACGCTCCTCATTTCCAACAGCAGAATCTTCTGCAGCAGATGGATCAATGTACCCCCTAAGTCATCAACTGTCACATACAGACCGTGGTGCCACACGTTGTGTGTCTCCTTTGTCGGTTGATGGCTCTTCTTTTGCAGGGTTTCATCACTGTTTTTCTCTCCTCCATCAGACACCTCGGTGGTATTTGGCTCTTCTGATCATCATTCCAGAGAATATGATATCATACATCGGCTCCCCTCCTCATTTTTAGTTGTCCCATTAAAGATGTGGCGTTCTTTCTTGACTGATCTGATGGAGGCTGACCATCAATTGTCTGTCCTCCACAGAATCAAGAATTTGATACGTCGCCTCTTCTTCCTCAGCCGCTTTTTCTGATGGTCTCTGTCTTCCTTCTTTAATGTTACAATGTCTTTTTTTGTCATTTTAACCTCTTTCCTTGGTCTTCCCCTTTTTTCTTTTCCTCCTGTAGTGGGCTGATCATCCTTAGCCTGTCCTCGTACATTTCATAGGTGACCCCCTCACTTAGTTCTCCTACAACACACATCACTCTTTTGTGGTGTACTGTGCCTTGAAGGGGCTCTTTCTCCTTTCTTTGGCGTTTCCCGGTTTCGTTCCTGCGACTCTCTGGCAGGAGTTTGCCTCGTTCTTGTTGGTGTGTCCTTGCTTGTTTTTTCCGTTTTTCCTCTGGCAGATCTTCTTGTGGCGATCGGTTCATCATCAGCAGTCTCCTCCTCCACAGAGTCTAAAACCTTGTACGTAGCGTCCTCATCCTCGACAGGTTTTTCAGACACTTCTGTGGATTCCAATGTAATTTTCTCCTTCTTTCCTCTAGTACTCCTCCTTCTACCAGACCTTTCTGTGGTGGCAGTCTCTTGAACTCTTTCGTCTTCAACAGAATCTACTATCTCATACATCATCTCCTCAGGGGCCTCTTTGATCTCTTTGACTCCTGCAGTGGTATCCTTCTTTGTCCGTGTCTCATATTTTTTAACTGTTCTGTCCTCTTTCTTTGGTGATTTCTCCGTCTCTTCACTTTTAGATGCTCTGGTAGTAGGACCGCTCCTCCTTGATGGTCTTTCATCTTTTGTAGCAGTTGCCTCTCCTCTCTTGGTCCTTTTTCCCTTTTTGTCAGTCTCTGACTCAGGCTCTGTAGTCGTTGGTTGATCTTCCAAAGAATCGATTACCTGATAGAAGTCTTGGTCTTCCTCTCTGGGACTAACTTCTTCTTTAGATATCTCGTCAGTTTCATGTTTTTGGCCATCATCTTCTGTTGCAGTCTGATCATCAATTGAATCCAATATCTCAAAGGTTTCTTGTTCTGTAACATCACTGTCATGGTCTTTGTTGTCATTGTCTTGGACAGGTTGGTCTTCATTTAGGATTTGGTCATCAGGAGTTTCCACATCTTTGGAAGCTTTGCAGGATTCTGCTGAAACTAGTTTGACCTCTTCTTCTTCTTTATGTCTTTTATTCTCCCCATCTCCCTTGCCCCCTAGAGCTTGTACACTACATGTATCTGACACTTGGAAATGATCTTTGTCATTTGTCTCTTGATCTTTACCTACTGCATCTTTACCTTCAGATGTGTCGACTACTGGCATTGCACCTTCCTCAGAAAGTTGCTTTAATGTGGAATCATCATCTTGGACTAAGTGACTCATAGCTGCTTGGTCTTCAGTGACACTGTCTAGCACTTGGAAAGGACTGTTTATTTCCATTTCGCTGTCCTCCTCTGGGCAGGCTTTTCCTTCATCGCCAACAGTCGGACCTTTTTCGGGTCTAGTTTGCTGAATTTTCGAGCTGTCGTCTTCGTTTCCATCCTCAATTTGTTCATCTGTTTGATCATCAACAGAATCAAGAATTTGGTAGTTTTCAATGTTGTCATCATCCTCTATATGTTTGTCAGCATCATCTTTCTTCCCTTCTTCTTTGCTCTTCTTCTGGTCTTTGAGTGTGTTGACATTAACAATCTCCAGACTCTGGCCTTGGCTCAACTCTACCCCTTGTTCCTGAGAAGGTGAATGCCTCTCTGATGAGGTTTCTATTTCTGTCTCAGTTTTTGCAGCAGTGCCCTCTGCTGACGCCTTGTGGTCAGACACTGTCACTGCACTCTCTGTGACTCTTGCTTCTTCTCTAAGGGGCTTTGGAGTCTCCATTGATACCTCGACAGTTGTTGTTGATGTTACCTTTTCCCTTTCACGTGCAGCGGAGGATGATCGGGTACTCCGACCAGAGGATGCCGTATTTGATGCGTTGGATGAAGATTCTGTCTTACTCTGTTGTGTTTTCTGACCAGGGGAGGAGGGGATTTCAGTAGACAGTGAAGGAGCGGAGGACGAGGGCTTGGTTGGGGGTTTGGTGGTCTCAGATGAGTCTGTGGAAATTTCTGGTGACGACTCGGATGCGGGGGATAAGGAAGCAGCTTTCTTACTTGTGCTTTCCGATTTTGCTCCTGTAGATCTTGTTGTGACAGTCGGTTCATCATCAGAAGTCTCTTCTTCCACAGAGTCTAAGATCTTGTATGTAGCCTCCTTGTCCCCTTTGGGTTTTTCAGATGTTTCTGAGGGTTTCAATGTTATTTTATCCTCCTTCTTTCCTCTGGCACTCTTTCTTCTGCCAGACCTTTCTGTAGTGACAGCATCTTGAACTGGTTCACCTTCAACAGAATCTACATTCTCATACACCATCTCCTCAGTGGCCTCTTTGTCATCTTTAGAAACTCCTGCAGTGGTATCCTTCTTAGTCCGCGTCTCATATTTTTTTACTTCTTTGTCCTGTTTCTTTGGTGATTTCTCTGTCTCTTCTTTTTTGGGTGCTGCAGGGTCACCACTCCTGTTTGACGGTCTCTCATCTTTTCCAGAATAAAAGAATTCATCATCACTTTTGTCAATGTCTGGATTTGCATCTTCCTCAGACAGTTGCTTTACTGCACAACTGTCATCTTGGACCAGGATGGTGACTCGGTCCCCATCATCCAACTGTTCTTCTGCTCGATCATCGCATGGATTGAGGATTTGGTAGTTTTCACTGTCATTCTCATCTTCCTTATCCTCTATGCGTTTGTCAGCATCATCTTCTTTCCCTTCCTCTTTCATGTTCATTTTCTGGTCTTTGAGTGTGCTGAGATTAACATTCATCTCCAGACTCTGGGCTTGGCTTATATCTTCTCCATGTTCCCGAGGAGGATGCATCTCTGATGATGTTTCCAGTTTCGTCTCTGACTCAACACTTTTTGCAGCAATGCTCTCTGCTGACACTTTGTGGTCAGACTTCGCCACTGCACCCTCTATGGCTTTTGCTTGTTCTTTAAGTGGCTCCAGATCAGTCCCCATTGATACCTTGACAGTTGCTGCTGATTTAATATTTTCCCCTTCCTTATTTTTTCTTGCTCTTTTTATCAGCTTGAGATTTGAAGTGTCCATTGCTACATCGCTTGGTGTGGTTCCATGAGGTTCAAAATTTATTGTGAGCTCACTAGAATCTTGTAGACGCTGTTTCAGGCTCTTCAAACTAAAATTACAAACACAAAAAGGAGTCAATTGCAAAAGACAACAAGGTTGTTCTCACAAAACTTTAACCGGTACAAGAATTAATGTCAAAGTGATATACTTACGTCTCAAAATGTTTAACTGTACTCCTGGAGAGAAAAACAGAAGGAGTTGGTCAGTTTAGGTGTGTGAGGATTAATTCATACCCCAAACTTTGGAGAAATGGAGAAATGGAAAGTCAAGGATTGACTGTTTATATAGTCAAAACCACTACTACAAAGATAGTGCTGTCCTTCAAAGATTGAATTCCTGGGATGCCTTTTATGCCATGTGTAAGGAATTTACTGTCACAGTCATGTACATTATACCGGTCTACAAAATCTCTCTCTGAACAGCAATAGAATATTCACAAATTGACAAGTTAAAAACCCTAAACGGCTGTTAAAAGGACGTCTGTATGAAAAATATCTTACTTCTGAGGGGGGTTTTCTTGCTTATTCAAATCAGTCTCCTATAAAAACACAAAGATACATTTAGTTATAATTTAGTTATTACATACATATCATTAACAGTGTGACCACACTACAGCAGACAAATATTCAGATACACTTCCCAGGGGACAGAGAAAGAAAGACAGAAAAAGTAAAATACCTTTTCTCTGACAACATTGACTGTCAGTCTTTTCACATCAAAGGTCTTCACGCACCTCAATTTCTTAGCGTCTTTCTCTTTCTCAAAATGCACAATTGCCTACATGTGAACAAACGCCAAAACAAACATATCTTTGCATTACTACAACCCTCAGATATCTATATGTGGTAAGTTGTTATTGTTTTATATGTGGATGTATTAAGTAGATGGTATAACACTAAATTGTTGCATTTATGCACTTGTTAAGTTAAATCTTGTGAACACTGTGACGTAAGTTCAAAGGTGTTCAATAAACTATTAAAGACTACATATAAATTCATTTTTCTCTTTCCAGCTCCATGTAGTTAGATGTCTAAGCAAAATCTTATTTTTACAATTTATCCAACACTGTAACGATTAGTCAGTTCATTAATTTACTAATTAATTCATTTTTGGACTGTTAGTTGAACAAAATAAGTGCTCTGAAGATATCACTTTAGGTTCTATCAGACTGATCAGATAATCAAATGAAAGGTGAAGGTTTATCAGACTGGGCAAGGAGAGAAAAAGAAAAAAGACAAAAAGAAAAAAAGAAAAGTTTATCAGACGTTGCTAAATTTCCCTGCCACATTAACAGACACATGGCAACCTTAGTCTTTGTAGAAGAACTTGCCTCACTCTTCTGCGGGCTGGAAAAAGACACAGTAGAAGACGATCTTTTTCCACCTGCGGGGGATAAGGAGGGTTCTTTTCCTTCGGAAGAGGACAATGATGAATTCGATGAGGAGGATTTCATCTTTGTTAGCTCAGCCAATAAAGGAGCCAAAGTTTTAACCACGGTCTCCAGGTCAGATTGTTTTGACAGAGACTGTACAGCTAGAGGGAAGAAGACAAACAGAGAGTCAGACAAAGTTGCATTTGTCTATAAATGGCACAGGTATGATCAGTACCAAAACAAGTCTTTAACCATGTTTTCTCAAACCTGATGTTTCCAGTAGTTTCTTGGCCAGCTTCTCTGCATTACTCAGCTTCTTTCGTTGAGGTGAGGATCCCTCTGTAGATTGCCTCTCATGGCTTCTCCTTGGAGATGATCGTCTCTTGTCACTCCTTCTTGGAGATGATCGTCTTTCGTCATTCCTCCTTGGAGATGATCGTCTTTCATCATTCCTTCTTGGAGATGAACGTCTCTTGTCACTCCTTCTTGGAGATGATTGTCTCTTGTCATTCCTTCTCAGAGATGATCGCCTCTTGTCATTCCTTCTCGGAGATGATCGTCGTTCATCTTTCCTCCTTGGTGAGGATTGTCTCTCAGGACTCCTTGAACGTGATCGATAGCGAGAGGGGATTCGGCGGTAATACCGCGGGGAACGAGAACGAGAACGAGAACTAGAACTAGAACTAGAACTGGACCTGGACCTGGACCTGGACCTGGAACTGGACCTGGACCGGGACCTGATGAAAGTCATTTAATCATTTTTAAACTAATTTTATCATTTTAAACTCATTAAATCCAACTGACAAATTCAAATAGGCTAAAATGAATGATGGTGTTCATGTAAATTATGTTGATATATTTATGTTGATCATTTCACAACTCAGTGCTGGAAGGTATCTCTTCTATTCAATGCCCATATCAGAAATTGTGACAGACCTGTGAGCATATTTGGATCTGTGTGGTGATCGTGATAAGCTCCTGCGTCTCTCCCGTCTACCCTCTAAACCACGGCGGCGAATGGGGCTTGATGATCGGGAACGGGAGCGGCTTCCACGGCTGTTTTTCTGGTGACGATTCTGGAAAGTCTGTGCAGAGGTTGAGGCCAAGGACTTGACATTTTTACTTGTAAGCCTGAAAAGAGCAACAGTTGGGGAAAGCATAGGTGAATGACAGGAAAGGAACATTTGCAAAAATGTTTGCTTATGTTTGGCGACAGCAGCTAATTGTAACTGTGGATGCCAACTTACAAAATATACCAAATCATACTCAATGCTGCTTTAAGGTAGGATAAAACATGTACCTGGGTCCAACTACTGGGTGTCTGTGGGTAAAAAAAAGTTCTGTGTTGAGGTTGTGCATTTAGGTGACACTTCTAAATTCAAAAGGATAAAGAAATTGTGCAGGTTCTGCAAACTATAAAATAACCACAGTAAGTATCTTGAAGATAATGGGGGTTCAAGAAAGACCTTTCAAAAAGGTACATGTTTTAATACTGCAGGATGTTAAGGTGTTTTAGGGGCACTAAGCAATGATTATAAAAAAAAAATGTTCAAATAAACAAGTTCGTTATAAGGAAAAATTAAAAGAAAAAAAGACTGACCGACTTTGCAGGAATTTGCAGTTCTCAAGGTGAAGGCTGCTGTTCTGGTGGGTGATCCAATCCTAGCAGTCAACACACAGCATTTAAATATGATTATCAACACAATGTCTACACATAACTGCTACATAGACAATTCTCTAAAGTATGTGTCTACAAAAGCAAAATATATTTATCTGGTTTCTTTAAATCTTTAACCAACAGCAGTCACCTAAAAACAGGAACATTTAGCTCAGGTGAGAAGCTCATACAGCAAATGAACGTTGTGTTTAAATCATCTTTGTTATTATTTTGTTATTGTAAAAACATGTATCACGGAGAAAATTACAGTACATACAACTATGGCAACTCTTTCCTTTCTAATTACAACTGACTTTATAGTCAACTTGAGTTCAAGGGCAACAATTAAATATAATAAATACAGGAGTGCCAGTAACAAAAGAACTAAATGAAAGGTTCTTCTTGGGTTCTTGATAGTGCTATGTCTGGTTCTTCGGTCTTCTTGGGGTTTGGCGCAGATCATCTCATCTCATCGAAGAGGTCACCGTCAGGTATAGATCAGGTCGAAAAACACAAGACGATGTCTGGAGGAGTGGTAGGATGATATGGAAAATGGGAAGAGGAGGAAACTGGTGCACCTTTATTCAATTAGCCAAAATGTGAAATGCTGCATCCCAAAAGGAGGAAAAGATTCTGCGACAGATGGTCACAATGATTGTCACAATTACAAATGATTGTTTCAAATATTCAAACCGAATATACACAAAAGCCAAAAAACGGAGACCAATGGGAGACAGTCATCTTCCATCAACCTTTGATGCAGCGGAAAATTCTTCATCACGTCTTCTAGGCCCATGGGTCCATTTTCAACAACCATCTCAGAAGTTGGCCGCATCTCATCCTTTTATAATCAAATTACGCAATTGTCATTGTAAATCTCGCAATAGCTGTTAGCAATGACTTAATTTGTTTAAACTAGACAATGATGTTACAGAAAAATGTTGGTACAAAACAATTGGTGCTTTCTCCATGGGATGGGTTGCAGAGCTGCAGAGATACACCAGTGCAAGGTACTGAACCATTAACCCAACTATTAAGGTGGTCCCACCTTACCAAGTGGGACCACCATCGCTAAACAGGTTGCCTTCTTCTTAGACTTTTTAAAGAAAGAAAGAAAAAAATAAGGTTGCTTAAATTTATATTTTACAGTAGAAAAGTTCAGATTGAATTGAACAACCAACAGCTGCTTAAAGGCAGAGAAAACAGAGTGCAGTCTTCCACTTACCTTCATATGAGTACATTCTTTGTTACACAGAGAACAGCTGTGTGGGAAGGTTCTCGGCATGGTGGCTATATAGTCATGAAATGTGGCCGTAACTGGTATACCCTTGGAGACTGCTAGCGGCTGTTTGTTGGAAGGGCCTGGCTTCATGTGATTGAAGCGCATCAGGTTCGAGATCACTGGAGGCAGCACTGGAGGAATAACCATGGAACGAGCATCATCAGGGAGAACCATTGGATGCTGCATGCCCTGTGAGGCATCAGGGGTAATGGGGTTGAGAGGAGCAGGTGGGACCAATTTCGCTGAAGAAAACACTGGAGGCCACATCGCTTGCCCTGGCTGCAACACCGGCCACTTCAATTCTTGCTCCTCTGGCTTCTTAAACTGCTGGATCTGCTGCTTTTTCATCTGCTTGGGAACTGTTGATCCTTTACCTTGATTTTTACTCTGATCCTTAGTGCCAGTGTTATTACTGCCAATGAGCACAAGGGCAGGTCTGTCAGGATACACACCACGGAACAGTGGCGTGCAGGGTGGCTGGGTTTTCGACGTTGACTGGCAATCTGCCTCTGGTTCTTTCACAGGAACAGGTTCGGAGGCTTCAGACTCGAGAACTCTCAGGTCTGTGTCTTTCTTTGGCAGAACAAAAGAGTTGAGATTTGTTTGAGAGGTCTGGTTTGATTGGGTCTGCAGTTGTTTGGTCTGATCATGACATGGGGGAGCTACAGAGTTCAGTCCTGGACTGTATGAAGAGCTGAGACTAGTAACAGAACTCTCCTGCTCAGCCGAAGAACCCAACACACTGCTATTTACACCTGTTGTATTTTTTTCTTGAAGTGGTTCTTGACTGTTACTAACATAAATGTCCGAAAGCAACATATGTCCATCCCCACCACTGTTGGCTCCACTGGCACTGATTCTTCCAATTTCAGCCCCAACCCCTCCAGTACATTTGCTAGTATGTCCATACTCAATCACTTGACTTGGCTGGAGAACAGCTGATGATGCAGAACTACTCAAACTGTGACTGGGTTGGGGTTTAGGGTAGGGTTTATCCTGAACTTTTGTTGTAGCCATCTTGGCCTTCTTAATGCGTATTTCACGCATGATGTACGGCAGGTTAGCAGGAGTAATCTGGTCTTCAGGGTAGCAGATGAGATGTTCTAAGTCTTCTTTTTCAAGCCCAAAGTGCAGAAGGATGTTAGCAGCCGATTCAGAAGTGTACTTGGGTTGAATAGGCTCTGTAGGGGCCACAGTTCTGTCTGGCACTGGGCGGTCATAATCACCTAATCCTGGAATTGACTGCATACCACGTTCTATTTCGCTGTGGGGACTGAACCTGTCGTCTTTACCACTTGCACTGTTAGATGAAACAGATGATGAATTAAATTTTGAGTCATCAGGAGTGGGTCTTTTGTAGTTCGAAGACCAGACCAAGGAGGTACCACCACTTTCAATTTCCATATGTCTATGTCCTAGAGATGGAGAGGTTGAGCACATTAGGTAGGACACCATCCCAGTGCCCAAGGACTGAAACTCATGCCTCGTGCTGGTAAAGCGAGTGTCCTGGTCTATCGACTGATGCTGATGAAGAACCCTCACCTCCTCTCTGGCTCTGCTAATATGCATATCTACAGACCTCTTCAAGTCCTCATCTATTGTGGTTATACCCTGTTCAGGCATGTAGCTCATCGACTGAGACATCACCGAGGACGGTGTTCCCCCAGAGTTGTCTGAAATTGCAGATGAAGTTCCAGAGGAACTAAAGCTGGACCCAGGTCCAAGACAAGATGCTAACCGAGGATCCCTCTCTGGCTGTATACTGGATAGTCCATACTGGCCCAGGGTAGAACTTTGGTTCCTCGACACATAGGGGTTATACAGGGGATGGGACATGGTGTTTGCAATCTTCAACAGTGCCAATTAGTGAAAGTGTTGTTTATCCGTGTCAATGCTAGCTGGGCCTTCAGCCCACAATGAGGCCGTCTGCTGGGAAATCAGAAATGAGCTCCCTGGGAGACGGTAAAATTCCTGGAGCAGGAGGGCACAACGTTCTGATAGCAATGCAGAGCTGAAAAGTAAAAAAACAAAACAAAACAAAGGAAGGGATTATTGAATGGGACTGGACTGTAGCTTCTTGGCTGCATCATCTGGAAGGTCTTGCGTCAAGTTGTCCACTCTGGTACGTCTTCTTGGATAATCATTTATTTTCACGTCCTGGTCTTCACTAACAAGAAAGAACAGACCAGCCAAACACAATAGAGCACAGATAAAGAGAGACAACAAGTTCACTGATGTTATCAGGAAACAGACACAAACTCATTTATTTACTTTTCATGTTCGTCTCTGGTGGAAACAATTGAGATTCGGTAGCAGCAGACAGACAAAGCACACAGAGGAATTAAAAAAAAAAAGTATTTCTATTTCAGAAGGTAACATTAGATCATAATGAAAGATTCAGACAATTCTCAAAACATGGTGCTGAATGCAAGTAGTGATTTTGGTGATAATTCAAATTTCAATTCAACTGGAATAGAAGAAAGAAGAACATCCAAATCTTCACAAAAAGATTCAGTTGTTGAATACCCACAGTGGATACTGAATTCCGAAACTTCCCAAGGACTTCTACTACTTCCTTTCCACATCTATCCAATTATAGAGAGAAACCACTCTTGTGTAAAGCTTTTCATTCAACAACAAATCCAATCCAAGTTCACGCTGCTCAGTGTTACAAACTATGTAGCCATGAAGCCATGTCACTTATAATGATTGTCCAGTGCACTGCACCAAGCAGGCTGTGAGATGAAGCCAACACACAAATGCCAAAAACTGCAGTTCCCCAAAATGGCACTTGAGGCTGGCTACAAAATGAGTCAGTCTCCATAAGCCCCCATATTAAAACGCCCAACTTCACAGCAGAAATAAACATGTTTACAGCCTCAATAATGTATGTTGATGTGATTCAGAGTGTTTAAAATGTATTAACCAAGTCTCAATGAAGTTTGCTGAAGTTTTGATACACAAAAGAAATGTGTGATGAGTATTACAATAATTATTAAAACACTGATTTATTTATTTTTTTTAAATGCAGTGAAGCAAAGCTGAAATCTAACTGTGTAATCCTTAAGAGGGAAATGGAAAAAACAGAAACTCAAACCTGCCCAAACCAGACTGAGCGGTGTAAAGCTGCCAAGTATGATTCATAAAGATAATTAAAGAAAAGAGTCACCGAATATCAACAGGCACAGCATCAGTTGCCTGGCAAAGCTTTACACTATTATGTTGCATTGGATGAGGGATAAGAGTTGAGTGTTCAATGTCAGAGCCTCAGAGCACCAAGGGATAAAAGTTGAGTGATGGGTGGGAACATAGACAGGTACATCTGTGAACTGTGTGTTAAAAAATTATGTTTTGGGAGGAATATTGAGTCTATCCATGGGAGACTCAGGCTTTGTCTGTCTGTAAAGATAATAAAGCTCTTCTGAATTCACGCTGAAGAATCCCTGGTGCTTAGATTTAGACTTAAAAACGTGGGAGTCTGGATTTCTGATCGAGGGTCCAGGCGCCTAATCGGACACGCTGTATGTCAGTTTCTTTGAACGCATCAATTCACACAATCCACATAGTTATCTCAACTCTTTTAAACAATTACAATTTAGGCAATGCTCACCACACCTGGGCCTGGGCCTGGGCGAGACTGTACACAACAATACAAGGCAAAAGCCTACCTCTGTTTTGCGGCTGCCAGTGTCAGTGTCGCCCAGGGCCCCCTGGTGCAGGTTGCAGATGCTTTCTACTTCTTCGTCTTGTTGTCAGTTTCTCGGGATGTCCACGTTGCTTTATTCGTCATCTATCATGTATGTGTGGGTGGGTGTCATTATATTTTGGGGTTTTTTTTCCAGTCATTACCAAAGTAACTACTGCTTTCTGTTTGGTTCCCAAGAGAGTGCACCTGACTTCTATATTCGGGTCAAAAAACTTGATATTTCCATGGGTGATGTCGCAGATACAACATCCTTGTTTTACATAGTTTATGGGAAAGTGAGGAACTCTAACTTGATGTGATCTGTAGGGATGTAACGATGAATCGCGACACGATTAAAAATCGGTACAAATGCGTGACGACTCGCGTCGGTTGACAGAAACGAAATGAATCGCGATTCTTGGCGAATGCGAGAGAAGTAGGATATGTTCTTTATGTTCCATGTTATTTATATAATATAATTACAACTTGCCACCCTGTTGCTATAGTAACATATTTATCTTGATATATATTTTATATTAAAGATATAAGAGTGTCAGTTGGCCTTAAAAGGAGGAAGAAGTGAAACTCCTTCAGGATGCCAAAGTGTTTCCACCTGCGTCACGTCAGCACAGCAGTACAGACGGTACAGTAAGTTACATTACAATAAAACTCAAACCTGCACAGTGTTGTCGGTGTTGTCTGTTTGTCTGTTTTCAGTTTCAGCCTTTAAACACGAACACTGGCCGAGCTAAACACAGCTAACGGTCCAGCCCCCTGCTAACTGACGCTTAACGGCCGTTTTCAAAATAAGAGCACGTACGAAGTGAAGCGTGATTTTTTTTTTTTTTTTAAATAAACATTTAAATGTTATACCTGCCGTTGTTCCTGCTTGTCTCGCTGCTCTCATGTGGTCAAAGTGTTTCACGTTCAGGCCGTTTGCAAAGATCACTGTTTGACAGGAAGTGATCCGTTGACTTACAGTTTTTGTTTTTTTGCCTTCAGCCTTCAAAGTAAGAGCACGACGAATTTGTTTTTTTCGAAAGATTATACTTTGTTTATTCCACAACGGGGAAATCACTCAGAAAATGTGTAATAGATAGATAGATAGATAGATAGATAGATAGATAGATAGATAGATAGATAGATAGATAGATAGATAGATAGATAGATAGATAGAAATTAAGGTGTCCAGCAGCGTATACATGTAACACATTACACAAAACCAACATATCAGCACAACAACAGCAACAGAAAAAACGCATGGCACATACACACATTGCACAAAAACAACACATCCATCAGTCATTGCACATGACATGCATACATACATACATTCACTCAACTGTCTTTCAAAAACACCAGGTAGTAAAATGTCACAAAAATAGAAAAATGTCATACTGGTAAAATGCCTGTCATGGTAATGAATAAATTAATAAATATTAGTGCAAATCAAGGTAATGATTGGGAGTGGGATGTGGTGCACAGTTTTGAGAAAGAGAAAAAGAGGTAAGAGAAGAGACACACGTTACTTTACTAGTTATTGCACAGTAATAGTTCAGTTATTGTCCGATGAATTAATATAGCACGTCAGCTATGTAGTCAGTATGTGTGTAGCACTTTTTGTGAGGCGTTGAAAAGCTGTATGGCTAATATACAATATAGAAGTAATAAAAAAAAGTTGCAAACACAGACTAATAAACAAAGTGTGCAGATGTGCAAAAAACTTTATGACATAACCCAAAACACACATACAGTACAAGGGCTCATAGACATGCAAATGTGGAGAGAGATGGTGGAGTGATGGGCAGGAGGAGGAGCGCCCAGCAAGCAGTTGGGGTGGGGGATCAGTACCTTGCTCAAGGGCACCTCGGCAGTGCCCAGGAGGTGAACTGGTACCTCTCCAGCTGCCAGTCCACCGTCCATATTTTGTTCCATGCTGGACTTGAACCAGCAAGCCAAGTCTCTATGGACTGAGCTACTGCCACCCTAAAAATAAGAACAAATAAGAGAAGCGACGTACTAACAAGTACTAAAAGTAAAAGTGGCCGTGATATAAGTAAAAAATGGAAAATATAAATACAGATAAAAAGTAAAATAAATATAAAAACTATGGTGAGTAATGGTAATTTAAACAGAAACAGAAACTACAACATGATGAGAGGTGTTGTCCATGATGGATGTCACCCTCCTCTCACCCACGTCCTCTATGGAGTCCAGAGGACAGAGCTCGCTCTCCTGATCAGTTTATTAAGTTTGCTCCTGTCCACAGTGTAGAAGATGGCTGAAGCCACCACAGAGTCATAAAAAAGCTCTGTCTCCTCAGCACGTGGAGGCGACTCTGGCCCTTCTTGTAAAGAGGTTCATTGTTGAGGTGAACACTCAGGGATTTGTAGCTCTCCACCACCTCAGTGTCCGATCCCTGGAGGTTCACCAATGTGAAGTGGGATGTTTTCCTTCTGAAGTTTACAATCATCTCTCTAATCTTGCTGGTGTTGAGCTGAAGCTGGTTGATGTCCGTCCTGTTTTCCAGATCGTTCCCTGTCAGAAACACATCCAACAACGGCTGTGTCATCGGATGACAGTTAAATAAGAGAATTAACATAAATAACTAAATACATAATTTAATAATAATAATAATGGCAGCGTAATGGAAGGTTTTAATGTACTTGCTTATCAATTCTAATGTTGTCATTCATCTTTTGTATCCAACTGCCAATAAACTATGATGCATATCTTCTGTTATTATTCTGTAGTTTCAAATTAAAAGCACTGCATCACTCCATTAGACAGACCCACTTTGATTCCTTCCGAGGCTTTCACTCTGAGACATCTGAAGGATTGTTTTGAGTAAAGTTCAGTCACATGCATGGTTCCCATACACTGTATGAACATACTCTATGGCATACAATATCGCTGAGCAGTGTAGAGTATAGTTAGCTGTTGCCACCTTGTGGCACTTGTATGTTATTACAACAGTAACAGTGCAGTTTGGATGGGAAATTAACACAAGTACACCCGCAGTGACTGCAATTGCATAATAACACTTTAGTAATCCAGAACAACGCAGGGCTGTAAACAGCATGTTGAATTTAACATTTAAAATGCAGATTGTGCCTTTAAGTGTCACATTTATCTGTGATGAATAATTAAAGAGTCTCATTGGAAAATAGTTTTTAATCGACAACCCTGTACCTGACGCTCTTGTACAGAGTCATTCAGTGTTTTTCAGAGCTGTGAGGTTGCTTTCCTTCAGACGTCTTCCATCAGCTCTGGAGTCATCTGAGAGGAAATTTGATTACGCCAGCCTCTCCGGAGAGGAACGCTTACAGGATCAATACCCTGTAATTTATATGATGTGGCAGCATCACTGACATACAACTTTAACCACTTACTGACAACGCAACTATCCGTATATTGTCCAACCCCACAGAATAAGTTAGCAGCAGATACTAGGGTAGGTTATTCATGTAGAGAGTAAACAAGCTGGGCTTGCTAACCTTAAATAAACCCACTGGTTAATCTTTTTCTGGATTTTTGCTCTTTGATATTGGGAAGGTTGATGCCAATCTCCAAACTCTTCATAGCCCCATGCAGATCAGACCTGCTGGCTCCAGTTCTGCAGCCAGCAATGCATGCACTTTCAGGTTTTAACCTGCCGTTCACATGAACATGTACACACAATCAAGTCCACGTTTTTATTTTTATCCCCCCCCGCCCCTGGTGGTGTCTGGAGTTTGCATACTTCCTGTAAGAGCACACACACACACACACGATCTAAATATGTAGATGACATGACTGAAACCCAGTGGGTCAGACTATAAATAGAAAAAGCATATCTGCTCACAGCCTGCCCTTATTATTAAACATGTACGACATCTCATCTGCATATGACAGAACATTTTATCTCCTCACTTTGGTTATTAAAAATTAAGACAGTGTGAAAGTCAGTGTTTGAGGTTTTGTGTGTGAACCATGAGCGATGAAGCACAGACTCAAACATAGAAAGTCACATGAGTTGGACTAATTCAAATTCCTTCGAGGCATTTTCTCTGTCGAAACACTTTGTTCAAACCTATATTCATGTGAGAGTGGCTTTAATGCCCCGGTCACATGATGAGTCTTAAACTCCAGATTTCATTGTGTTCGCAGGTTCTTAAAGGTTTCACTAACTCAGTAACAGTCAATCACTGACCTACATATTGTATTGTAGGCAGTGCTAATCAAATACTGTTTATTTCTTGAAGACAATGAGGGAGGACTAATAATAATAATAACTAATAATAACTATAATAACCAACAGAAGACTAAAACATCCACTCATCTACAAATTATAGATGTTTATGTTGTTGGTCATTGCTGCTTTTTATATTTTTATAACTAAAGCAATATCATATGAGAGGGAGTGCTGTTGTACTGAATATTGGCACGGCTGCATTTCGAGTTCTCCAAGTGCCATTTAATAGTCAACAGCAATAAGTGACAAAACGTTATGTTTAATTTGGTTCCGCCAACACAAATAGTTCCACAATTCTGGTAAAGTCAAACATGTTTAATATAATCAGAAGGCATCAAACAGGAAGCAGGACACTGGGAAGTTACTTTGGATGAACAGGTTTATTATCAGATAATCGTATCTGGTTTCTAACGGCGGTAAATGGTCGATCCTTGTGTGTTTTTTGAACTTGCTTGTTTGTTACGATCTAAAATAGACGACGATCGTTAACCGTAAGCGACCGGAACGTTAAATGTAACAGCCGTTGTGAAGCAGAGTGCCGTTATTCTCTATAACAGCACTCATGGAACCACTCTTAATCTTAATCCACAGACATCCAAACGTCAGCATTCAGTTCAGTGTGTTAAGGTTATCTGACTTTGACAGCTGTCAGTTATTGGTTCGAATAAACCAATAGCCACTCCACGGTGTGAGGTGATATTTCCACGGCGACCAGGGTGTGACCACGCCTTTAGTCATATCTCACTGTCCGTCTGCTGATGTATTTTCAAACATGTGATTCATTTATTCCCCCCCCCCCCCATAAAAGCCCCATTTAGAAAAACACTACAGCCTCTTGTCTTATGGCTTTGTCTTTTTCTCTCCTGCACAAAATCTGCATCAACGAGCACATTTCCCCCCTCGACACACTCCTGCTCTTTGTCCGTGTGTGTGTGTGTGTGTGTGTGTGTGTGTGAGAGAGAGAGCTCCCCACGTGTGTTGGTTTAAGTTGGCAGAGTTTGGATTGTTGATTGTGTGCAGGCATGTGTGACCCACAAAATAAAGGCCACTGTGTGTGTGTGTGTGTGTGTGTGTGTGTGTGTGTGTGTGTTGCTGGCCCTTTAAGCCCGTTGTGATTGAAGGGACTGTGTGTGTGTGTGTGTGTGTGTGTGTGTGTGTGTGCGCATGAGTCAGCCAGTGCATTGCTATGTGTGTGTGTGTGTGAGAGAGAGCAAGACATCTGAGAGCTGCAGCTCTACCACTGGCTCTCTCAGTCCCTATTCGTCCTCAGTGTCTCTCGGCCACTTTCTCTCTCTCTCTCTGCTCATTTGAAGGATATTTCTTGGATGAACTGACGCCCATATATGGACCTCACATCGTCTGTCGGTGGGCTTTGACAGACCTCTGCTGTATGTTGTGTGTGCGTGAGCCATGCTCCGTGTGTTTATCCTGTGTGCAGAGCATCTGCAAACGCCGGACGATGACATCAGCGACTCCTACTGCACCGTCACCTATGAAGGTAGGGGGTGGTGGAGGTGTGTGTGTGAGTGAGAGAGGTTAAGACACTATGGGGGGGAGAAGAAAAGAGAGAAATTGGGAATAAGAGAAGCTCGTGTACAAAGAAACATTGAACCCCCTCCTCCTCCTCTTGCTCTCTAACAGCTGAGGTTATTATTGGAAAGGCTCTGCCAGTCTTCTTTCAGTCTGTTTGGGGTGGGGCGGACAGAGAGAGAGAGACATGATGGGGGGAAACAGGAGTTATTCCCAGTTGAACTGTTCTGAGGTGTGTATCCAGGAAAGCATGGCTGTGTTTATAGATACCACCATCCACTCAGCAGAGTTTATCCTCCGGGGCCATCCGTCTTTCAGCCTCTCTGCTGACGGGGTCCTCACTTCACTTACCATATATTGCTTTTAGGTTCACCAGGTTTAGGTTGGTAGAGATTTGTAGCCATGTGAGCTTTGGTCTGAACTGAAAATATTCAATGGTTTGATGTGAAATTTTGTAGAGACTTTCCCCAGATGGTGTTTGAATGACTTTGTGCCTTGTGCCATTCAATGAAATATCATCCACGTCATGGATACAACAGTTAGTTTGGACCATGTAATTGGATAAGAGCACTGACAGTATAAAGGATGGATGTATGACAGATTTCTGGCTTCTGGCTCTGTCAGTTATCTTCAGCACAAGGCCGTAGGACAGTTGAACGTCAACTGCCGGCCCACAGGCCGCATCCGGCCTCCAGAGCTTTCCATCTGGCCCCCAGAATATTACTGGATTCAGGAATAACCTCGTGAAGAGGACTAAGTATGTTTCTACATTCTTATTTAAGTGAAATGAAACAAACGCCCTCAGGAAAGTAGCTTGTGCTAAAGCCTCCAGTTAAAATATGATTATAAACGTGTTTCTCTTTTCAGGAAATGAAACCTTTGAATACGTATATTGAATGAAGCTTGAATATATTGAATGAACCTTAAATATAGAGTTAACCTTGAATATATGGAGTGAACCTTGAATCTATGGAATGAACCTTGAATCTATGGAATGAACCATGAATATATGGAGTGAACCTTGAATATATTGAATAAACCTTGAATATATGGAATGAACCTTGAATATATAGAGTTAACTTTGAATATATGGAGTGAACCTTGAATATATGGAATGAACCTTGAATATATGGAGTGAACCTTGAATATATGGAATGAACCTTGAATATATGGAATGAACCTTGAATATATGGAGTAAACCTTGAATATATGGAATGAACCTTGAATTTATGGAGTAAACCTTGAATATATGGAATGAACCTTGAATATGTGGAATGAACCTTGAATATATGGAATGAACCTTGAATATATAGAGTTAACTTTGAATATATGGAGTGAACCTTTGAACCTTTCATTCCATATATTCAAAAGTTTAATTTCCTGAATGGCATGCCATAGATACAATATTAACTTTAAATTTTACAGGAGCGTTGAGAAAAGTTCTGGCCCTTGGACAAAAGTAGTTGATGACCCCTGTTGTAGGAGGTACAACAGCACTCTTTTGCGTGTGGCATTGCTTTAATAACTCCTCACTATCTTGAAAGCTGAAGGATTGATCGTCATAAAATTTGCTGCACTTGTTCACGTCCATACCAGGATCAGCTGTAGTAACTTTGGTGATGCTCCGACCTTTCCTCTAGCAGTTTTTGAGCATTTTAACATGCTGATGTTTTGGCTCAAAGCACCGCTGTGCTTTAAGAGCCAGAGCTGCTAGCATGGATGTAGACTCTTAGTCTTGTTTATAGACTAGAAATCCCCCTTCCTCTCTGAGCTCACAGCCAGGAAACGTCTTAAATATTCAGATATACAATATGTTCTGAACCCAGAGCCCCTTTTAGAGCAACCAAACTCACATGAGGACCATTGCTTTTGTGGAATGTCATTAAAGGGTCGCGTACTTTATTTTATTCTCCATCGTTTGGTGACCCCCAAGTTGAGAGTGACGGCAGTAGAGTACAACAGTAGAGCTTTTGGTACTTATGTAATGAAGAAACATAGTTGAGTTTTCAACTGACAATAAGTGTGTCATGAACTCATGACGCTTTCTGCCGCACAAAAGTTTCCCTGTCTATTATAGGGCAGTGCCTGGAGTGTGTCTCCACACACACAATATTTTACTCAGGGCTGGAATTAAGTGAATTTGTAAGGATAAACTTATGACTAGTTAAACTTGTGTTATGTTTTTTTAAAGTGTTTTTCGACGGCTGTGGTACAAACACTACCAGTCCCTTATAACTCGTGGGTGATACCAGGAGCACAAAGATCAGAAAGAACGTCACGTACTTTTGAGAGTTTGACAGCCAATCAGAAATCAGTATTTTTTGTGTCATGGTATAATATGAGATATTTGCACTTCTGGATGATGTTGTACTTACGCATGCAATATTTTGTATAAACAGCAAAGAAACTGGGTAGGCACATAAAGTTTCCTTTCCTGTATATACAGGCACCCCAACCAGTATGTCCGGTTCTGTTTCATCAACAGTTCTGTTGGAAACATTTAATCTAATGTTGCCAAAGTTTGGGAGCATTGTCCTAAAATATTTATAAACAGTTCTGCACACAGTGTGGCTGTTTGACAGCATCGAACTTTAATGACTGACTACTAGCCAGCCAGCCGTGGTATATGTGGAATAACATACTACCATACTATACCAAGTATAATAGCCTCTGTGCAGTGCATTATTGTTCATAACTTCACAGCCTTTGTCAAAACTTAAAAATAAAATGCCAAAGAGATACATATCTATTGTTGTTGTCATTGTGGTAAATCCTCCGTTGCTGCTGCTCAGTCTGACATTTCTTTTGTCGGCCTCACTTTGTTGACTGATATCGGATATTTAATCTGTTTTAACTGAAAGCTGAATGCTGCGTCTGCTCTTCAAAACTGCTGCATCATTTCTTCCGTTCAGAGTTCATTACATTTAAAGGCTGTCAAAGAAGAAAAATCTAGAGTGTCCAGAGTGTCTGTCAAATCAAAAAGGCAGCCAGTATCTGACATCAGTGACATTTTACATGTAAAAAAAACCCTCTTCTGTAAATAACCTCTAACCTCGTCATGAAATGCAGTAAACATGTTTTCATCAGGATCAAATGAACACTTCTTTCACATGATATGAAGCATTAGTGCAAATAATTAGCATGAAGTATGTTCAGTTCATATACAGTTGTTCAAGGCTGGAAAACACCCTCGTGCTGCAGGCTGGGTTAACAAGGTCGTGATTACCCACAGTGGAGAGAATTGGTCATAAAGCCTGAAGCTCATATGAGACCGTGGATAAGTCCTCAGTTCTTCAAACTTATTTCTTGCTTAATTTATATTCTAAAGTCATGATCATATGATTTCTAAAGACGTGACCCTTGTATGTCAGAGGCAGTTGTGACTTGCTGCTAACTCTGGACGGCTTTCAACTTGTGGGGACAAGAGAGCAATTTCTTAATCTCTGTTGTCTTTTGTTTTCTTTGAACAATTGCTTATTGCAGTTTACTGACATCAGATTATAGGATTTGTGCTCATATTTTGCACCATTAACAAGAATAATTAATTGGAGTTTGATATCAGGACAATCAGTCTCTGATGTGTTCATCTTCGTGTCTTTGTTACAGTTTTTCTCATGTTTCTGTTACTCTATACAAATGTATGAGTGTGTGCCCGATCTTTTGTCTGCAGGTGGCGCTCTCTTGCTGTGCATGTGTTGTCATTCATACATCTGTGTGTGACCTTAGCGCCCCCTCCTCATTGGCTCCTGATTTCAGCTCATGCATTTTTTGTGTTCAGTTCAAATTCAAGGAAAATTTTAGGTTTGAAAACAACTGGCCTTGAGAGTTGTTAGTTTGCTGTCTCAGTCTTTGAGATTTCTTGACCCAACTTGATTTTGAATGCCACACCAGGCCTCAAGGATCCCAATACAACTCCCCTTTGATTCCTTGAAAAGTCCCTGAATTTGTTCATTGTTGAATTAGCTAAGATTGGCTAATAATTTAGTTCTTTTTACATTTTGGAGTTTGTAGGTTCTTTACATGTTAAGGCACTTAGAAGAGTTTTTTTCCCACAAGAAGAGGATTAAAAGTTCAGGGGGTGCTGGTTTGGGAGACTTTGACAGTTTACTATAAACACCAGATTGAAATAAATTCATAAAATACACAAACAGAGGGATTATAGGACAGGGAGAGGTCGGGTGGTAGAGAAATGTACTGGCAAATATAGACACAAAGATGTGGGCAAAATAGGGAAAAAGCCAGGAGACAAAAGAGGAAAAGAGAGCAGGAAATGTTGAGATTTCCTCTGGATGTGAGGTGTGTGCTCGCTTGTTGCCCTCTTTCCCTCAGAGTGTGGTGGAAAGAGTCCGAAAGAGAAAGAAGCAGCCTTTGTGAAGGCACTTGAGAAAAAGAGCTTTTATTTTGTACTTTCAGACGCAGACAGATGCTGTGAGACAAAGCGGGAAACAATCTTGGATGGATAAATTGTGTTTTTGTGATGCTGGGACTTCCATTTTGCCAAATAAGGACCTGAGTTTTCTGATAGTCACTTTAGAAAGTCAGATAATTTGATATAAAAGATCTAAAAGAGTTTTTTTTCAAGCCGTGAATATCTTTTTTTTCACGAAGAAGAGCTTTTCTTATGCACTTTGTCCATTTTTGCCACCCGTTGGTCTTTCTTAGTTCTGGTGTCTAGGCACATCAAAGTTCCCAGGGCCATGTAACCAGCCATCCGTTCTGACCTGGATTCCTCTCACCTGCTTCTTTCTCTGAGTGATTTCCTTGAGTGTTAGGACTTTGCTGAGTTTTCAGCCATGTTGCGTTGCGTTCTTCAACGAGCCAACAACCTGAGACACTCCAACCCCCTGGCTAGTGTCACCTTCAGAGGTAAGAGGATGATGGGAGCTTCAGGGGGTCGGTTAGATGATAGTTGATTGATGATTGTTGTAGACTACTTTGATCTAGTGCATTGATTCTTGACCAGGGCTACCTGTACACCAGGTAGTTATGGGAAAGATTGCGTATGACCTCAACTACTCAAGGACAACCATTTGGCTTGAGGGTGATCTTTAATATATTCATTGTTACAAGTTTTTAGCCAAATTCAGCACACGTTGAAACCAAATTTCTAGAAAATCAACAGCTTGTGCCTGAACAGAAAAAAATGATATATACAATTGACCAAACTTTCTTGCATGCTTACTCGTTCAGGGTGTCTTCTGTGAACAAATCATCATCGAGTTTCAAGTTCTCTTGATAACAGCTTGTAGTCTTAGGGTTGGTTGCAGGCAAGTCTTGATTTTGGGACCACCAGAAGGTCTTGGTCGGTAGACCTCAGTAGTCTCACTGAGGTCAGGGGCCACAATAATTCTGAAATATAAAGTGGTGTCAGTCCATGTAGTACTTTATGGGTGATAAAAGAACTTCTACATTCAACTGGTAACCAATGTAGATTACCCAACACAGGTAACCTACCACATGTGTTAGTTAGGTGGGTCCGGGACAATGAAGTTAAATAGTTTTGACTGTTTTTAGGTCAAAACTTGAGTGTAAACTCAAGTCAACTCTTTAGGGAGTCTCACCTGTGTTGAGCATATCTGGCTGAACATTGCTACTAGGTTAGTGTCTGGTTTAACTGAATACGCCAAATGGCTCGAGGTGAAAGTAACTTGGCTACCTGGTCTGTTTTTCCATCAGTTTGTTGTTGTACTTTCCACGAGTCAGTGTCTGCCTTCTTAATGAGGTGAGCTCTGCTGTTAACTTCCTGCCTTTGTCCTGACACTGTTTCCTGGTGCCATCACAAACACATGCTTGTTCTTCTACACTGCAGAGCAGAAAAACACAAATAAGATTGAATGTAAAATGTTATGTATTTGAAACCAAACGCCGTCATCATGTTTATAAAGAACTATGAAATTTTTAGGGAGGTCTGGAGATTGATTGTAATTGGCAGCCATGGGAACGTCATGAACAGTCAAGTGCTTCTGGGTTGCAACAGTTTAAGGAATTTAGAGCAGAGCAAGAGAGAGTTTCCTCCCCTTCAGAAAGAGATACCATGCCCATTTATAGAAATTACAGACGATATTAAAAAAGCAATGAAGCTGTGGGAAGAAAGAGAAATTAAAGATTTCTAAACAACTGTAAGTGTAAATAAATATGCATTTTACTCTGAGAGCATCTTGAGCTGCTGGAAAGACTTCCCTGAGATCTTCTGGAGACCTTTTAATACTGCAGGGACTCTGCAAACTTTCGAAATTGGTAGACCACATGGAGTTTTAACCAAAGATTTGATCATTGCTAATGTATTAATGGTTTACCTACTTTTTTTTCTTTTCACCTCTACATCGTGTTTGTGCCCATGTTTCTGCAGGTGTAGGCAGGTATAAACACGTATATGCGGTCAAATGTGACAACATGTGCTTGTGTTTGTGTGCTAAGCGGCAGGATTTCCTGACCAAGTGTTGTTATTGGAACATTAAGTGTTGTTCTCTGTCAAAACCAGAAATAAAAACTGACAACCCTGCTACTTCATCCCAGTCCTGTGCTATTTATAGCCTGGACACACAGTGGTCTCAGAGTAGTTCCTGAAGACCTGTTGAATGAGAGATAATGCACAAAGAAGATTTAGCAACTGGATGGTGTAACTTACAGTGGTTGTAATCTCCCAAAAAGTAAATCAGGGATTCAGATTTGCTACCAAACCTCAACTCTACAGCCAGTTATGTTACCTTTAGTTCTTTACCTTTCACCCTTGTTTGCACATTTGTTTCCTGATGGACAGTAAACTAAACCAGCCAGTGTTGTGCCAGAACCGGAGCTGGGTGGGAAAATTGATTAAAATCATTAAGACAATGTCTTTTGAAAAGTGGGAACCGGCAAACTGGCAACACATACATCATCACACACTTAGGCACTCAGACGTACACACACACACACACTCAGCCCATGGTCTAAACTTAGGTTTCCCATACGTGCTTCACGGCGCTGTGGGTCACAGTTGTTCTATTCTCGGCTCATGACAGAAACTGTGCCAAGCTTAACCAACCAGGAAGTTAACGCTGTGCCACTTCCTGTCTCTGAGATGCTCACTTTGATACTAGGGCTCCTGGGAGACACACACACACACACATACAAACACAAGTACACACTCAATACACAATATAACATACCCTCTTGACCCTGCTGTGGAAGGGTGGAGGTGTTTTTTAAAGATATCTTCCAAGAACGGAGGTACACTTACGTAGGTATTTGTGTAAGAACATAGTTGTGTGTGTGCGTGTGTGTTCTCACATTGGGTGATGACTGTGGGGAAAACAGGAAAGCAAACAACCATTCTCAGGGTGTGTGTGTGCAGACAGAAAGAATGTGTGTGTGTGTGTTAATCAACAAGTCTATGGATCAGTGGACTGCCTGATGTTTCATTTTTGGCAAATCAATCACAGTGTGTGCACTAAACTGATTAATTTAGTATAATTTGGGGAAAAAAACAAAATCACCATCAGATCTCCAGACTGACTTTCTTCGTACATTTCATTTTTGCTGTTATTTACCTATGGATCCAGCTGTGTGGCTATCGTTGGAGCTAATCGCACCCTTTTTTAGACAGTCATTGTGGTTCTACAAGAAGCACCAAGACCACTAACAGTATAAAGAATATGCATGATGTCACCAACAATGTTTCTGAAGATCTTTTGTGAAGCTTAGAATATGTGGATTGATTCACTTATGAAGCCAGCCAAGTGGACGTTTAGTCCATGGAGGTTGCCACAATGAGGGTGACACTTTTGTGCAAGTAAAGACTTCAGGGTTTGTATCATGGACCGGTCTGCGTTTAACTTCCATGCGACACCCTGCTGCTTGTGACCTCTTTGTTGCTGTTCTTTCAAACTTGCAGCCCTCTCACAGGAATTGTGACCCGTTGACACTAGAATCTGTCATTGGTTACATTTAAAAAAAAAAAAAAATGTGTGAACAGCCAAACTACGAAATCAAATTTGAGACTAAGACTTTCAGTGTAATCGTCTCACTAGCATAGCTCTACCCTCTTAGCCTTGTTTGTGTTATACTCTGTTATTAATGAGCAGCTTCTGCAATCAGACAATGGTCATTGTCTCTGTTTCCTTTCGTCTGGAAAGAACATCTCAATCTTTGTGTTTTAATATTACTCTTCCTTTTTACTAAATCCAAAGCTAAATCATGATAATCGTCCTCTATGTGATTATTCACGACATTCTCATGTGTGTGTGTTCTGCGATCAGAGCTCTTAAGTAGCTACTGATGAATCCGGGCAGTTTATTGGTCCATCTTACGCCCAACTTCCTGTCAGAGTGCCCGACAGACAGGAAATCAGAGCTCAGAACTCCATGTCACAGGAAGCCACAGAAAGATAACACACACAAAAAACTATTTGTTGCCCTATGTGTGTGTGTATGCACATGTATGAAAGGTCGAGTGCTTGCTATTTTCTACTCACTGAGTCATGGTTAGCTCAGGGTTCAACTCCCACAGGAGGACAGTTACAGTTGGGTTGAGTTAAAAAACAAATTATTACAATTACAATTGAAAATATGTAAATGTATTTACCACATCACTATTAGCCTAAATATTGATTAAATCACTGCTAGTAATTGTTTGGGAAGATGCTCCCAAATATTGATCAAACACCTTATTAGTATCTCAGCTAGTATGTGTGCTCGCCTGGTTGCCAAGAGGCTTTCTACAAACAAAACATTTTGGTAATAACTAGAAAAGACATTTTGTTGGATCCTAAATGTTTTACTGTATTTTTTGGAATCTGACTCTTAATGTTGCCATTTTTTCTGTTTTGTTCAGGGTGTAAGAAGAAGACAAAGATCATCAAGAACAACCCTAACCCTGTTTGGAACGAGGTACGTCACACAACCTCAAACCATTATTAGCTTTTTAGACATCTACAGGCCTTGGATATTTGTTAAAACAAAGAATGAGGAAGGTTGTGAATGTAAAAATACAGTCAATACACAATGTTGTTTCTTGTCCCGGTTCAGGGTTTTGAATGGGATCTAAAGGGGATTCCTCTGGACTCTGGAGGAGAGCTCCACTGTGTCGTCAAAGACCATGAGAAGATGGGCAGAAACAGGTACTAACTGCTGCTTGTGGCAGTCACTGTATTACATTACCTTCAAAAGTAAATTTTTACTGACTAAAATCAGTTTTGAGACATCTCTGTCTTAAATTAACGCTTGGTCATACAATGATAAATAATCATGTTTATTGAATATACCATAAAATTCATTACAAAAAGGAAGCAACCTCTAATCACATGTTACACAAGTTTGAATACATGCTCGTGGTACAGCTCTGTGGATGCCAATGACGGTCATGTTGGACTATTGGATTCACTGACATGAAATTTTGTACAGGTATTTGTAGTCCCCAGAGGCTAATGACTTTGGTGGTACTGTGAATTTTTCTCTCCTGCCATCAGTAGTTTGACATATATTGGACAGACTGACATGAAATAAAAATGACTTTTCATTCAGTGCCACAAAAAATCCATTTATCCAATACTTTTGTTGATGGCCAAACGCCCACAAAACCAAAACCATTAGCCTCAGCTGTACTCAGTACACATTAACTGATGTTAAGTGTTAAGAAGAGAGGGTGGCTACCACTCTTGTATTTGCAGCTGTCATCTGATTTGACCCCAGAAACCACACCATGGTTAGTTAAACTAATAATGCCAGACTGCAAACCCATTTCCTCGACTTGAAGCAACAACCTGCTCCAATTTGGCTCTGTGATGAGATTAGTGTAGATGAAAAGCAGCAGCCTTTAGCGTACGGCACTTCGTCTAACCAGAACATTTCAGGCAACCTGTCCTCCGTGTTAAAGGAACCAGACCTTTTGTCCAAATTCAATTGAATGTCCTGAGTAATTAACATGAATTCTGATGACCAAAGTGTCTTTTTGAAGGTTAAAACAGTTCATCTGAGAAACCTTTTCCTCAAAATAGATGATACATGATGCAGCAAACTTCTCAGATAACATATTTATACATCCTTTCTACGTAGAATACAGATAAATCATTCCCATACCACAGGGTGCAGGAATTCAGATAAGAACTATGACATTGTCAGACGGCTTGGACCAAACTCAGGGAACAGACAGGGGTGTGGCCCGTCTCCCAGAGTTGTTTGTTTTATGAGAACACCCCTTCAGATGGTTATTTTTGGATCGTTCCACTTCATCAAGATGTCAAGCATGTTGGAGTTCGTCAAAAGGGAAGGGGCAGGCATGAAAGAATCGAGTCATCCTCTCATTGTGGTCGCAGAGTATTTATTCACTTATATTTCCACCCATTCACTGACTGATGCTGATTTATTGATGCATTCATCAGCCTCTCATACGTACGACCAGAGTGCGACCTCTTTGGTTTGGTGTACCAAAAGTTCAGCCACATTTCACTGCACGTTTCAGTCACAAGCATGAATTTATTGACTTTTCTTCCATGCCTGTTGGCTTTTGCTATGGCAACATGTTAAAGTGTTTGTGTTTGTTTAGGTTCCTGGGGGAATGCCGGCTGGCTCTCAGAGACGTTCTCAACTCTCCCAACCTGGCCGCCACCTTCACCGTCTCCCTGCTGGACACCAAGAGAAACAACACAGGGGTGAGCATGAACGCAAGCAGATTAATTTATAGGCTCATTGTATCAGGAAGCAAATCATAAATCATTCTGAGTTTCCTGTCCGAACCTTACTATGAAGAAACCTTCCTGAGCCAGAGCAGAATAACAAACACAAACAAGAGTATCTGTTTTATGTCATGCACTCTTACTCCAACCTTTCAACATTTATTATTCTTTAGAAAAAGGCCACAGTGGTGAGATTATTCAACATGTTCCCAGTACGCTTTGTTATTCTAGTTTTAGTGTCTTGCATAAAGAAAAACTTATTTGGGTCATAAAAAGAAAACAAATATGATGATAAGTGACCCAATGCAGACATGCACACACACACACATGCCTACCTTACCAACAGTGGACTATGAGTCTACACTGACCAAATGTGGACTTTGTTAATGCTGTTAAAAAAATACAAGAATATTAAATATAAATAATATAAAAATTAGTTAGTTTGAGGTATTTTACCATAGTATTATTTAATATATGTTTTTTTAATGTTTTTAAAAGAAATTGCCAAGTGGGGACTTTAATCGCCATCAAAGAGGGGATTATTATTAGCAACAACATTACGGGAATTCATTCAAAGAGGGGATTATTATTAGCAACAACATTACGGGAATTCATTCTTCTCACAAACACAAACCTCAATGTCCCACAACTATTACAGTCATCCTCTGTTTTTTTTAGCAGCAGATGAAACAGCATTTCCCATACTCGTTTCCTGAACCCACAACAAAGTCGGAGTGGATCTGATAGATGTCCCCAGACACAAAAACATAAATACAGTCAATTAATCATTTAATATAAACTAAGTGCGACTAAAAAACAAAACATAGTGTGATACATATAATACATATGTGTGAGTTTAAGTGAGTATTATCTGGAACTAGCAGGTAAGATTTTGCTTTAGAAAAGTTGCATTTTAATTGTAGGATGATGAGTCTTTACTGAAGATTTCAAAGTTGTGGATTAAATATTATACTTTTGGAAATATTAATGTTTTGAAATGATTGAAAATGTCTTTTTCACAGGCAAAATCAACAATTATCAAGTAAAAACTGATAAAAAAGATCAACATCTTTGAACTTTCACTATAAACTGCATAATAGGGAATACCTAATTGTAATCACATACCTGTTGAACACAATCAGACTGTACACACAGACCTTGATATCTTTATTTACAGAAACATTACAGCTTATCACTTGCTTGCATGTTCCTGTTAGAGGAAACTACAGAAGACTACACCTTTTACTGGTCTGCACACCCTCCAGTGCACTGCTGCAGCAACTTTGCCTTAATAAATCTTCATCTTCATCAGTGTCTCCTCTCAAGACTTAGCAGGAAATGTGTTCATTTTACCTGACACAAACAATAACTACATCATGTTGAAGCGTATTGCTGCCTTGTCAGACATCATAACATCATGTTATGACGTGATAAGTTTCATGTTGGAGCCACATATTTTGGAGAAGTTCAATCAATTTTACTTCCTATTAAAGGAAACTACAGAAGACCACACTACTTTTACTAGTCCTTCATTTGTGAGTCATTTTTATACAGTTTTTATCCTTTCATACCTTGAATGTTCTTATGTTTAAAATATATAGACATGGCGGTTCAACTCTTTTGGTGTGTTTGTGTTGAAATCCTCTCATAACCACAGAGAGAACTGAAGAATGGTGGATGGTTTCACTTTAGCGATTCATTTTCAAAGTGGAAAAATGTCGGTGGCAGTGCTTTGGAGTGTCGTTCCAAGTGAAAAAAAGCTACCATAACTAATTTTACTAATTCATAACATTAGTTCATGTGCATGAATGTTTAAAAAAAACGTATAGAAAGAGGATTTCAGAAGCACATCCAGAAATCTTAGCTCGCCACTTCTGAACCTTACACAGCTTATACATTCTTGCCTGCTCTTTAGGCTTACACTAGCAGCAAATGTGCTCATTTCACTTGACACAAACAACAATTATGTGATGTGCAACTGGACAGTTATTTAAAGGACAACTCTCTAGGGATCATCGTCGATTTGAACCCAGGACCTCTTGTACCCGAAGCAAGAATCGTACCCCTAGACCAACAAGCCACAAAAGTTAGTTTAATTCAATCAACCTTACTTCCCGTTAAAGGAAACTACAGCAGACTACACAACTGACTGATACACTGGCTGGCACATTGCTGCAACTACTTCTACTTAATAAGCCTTTATTTGTGAGTCATTTTGTCTTTCATACCTTGAATGTTCATATGTTTTAAATCTAGACATGAAAATTCAACATGTTTTGAGGATCTGTGCTGAAATCCTCTCGTAGCTGCAGAGAGAACTGAAGAATGTTGGATGGTTTCACTTTAGTGATTTATTTTCAATGTCAGTGTCAGTGCTTTGGAGTTCCAAGTGAAAAAAGCTACCATAACTAATTTTACTAATTCATAATCATAATTATCATCATCGTGTGCTTTCTGTCTCCACTAGGCCACGTTGACCCTGCAGGTTTCCTACATCCCTCCTCCAGGATCAGCTCCAATCTTCCAGCCTTCTCACCTGCCAGAGCCTGTTCCCCATAACCCCAGTGTGGAGCTGGACACTGTCACAAGTAATATAATTTGCTTGTTAAATTAGATTTCATTTATTTGTATTAGCTTGTTCTATATTTTACTTCTGGGATTACTTTGTGTTTGTCCATGCAGTGATTTCTCTGGACACTTTGGGAGAGGAGGATACAGAGAGTATGATAATGCTGGAGCCAACAGAGGACCAGGGTCCTGATGACGGGCGCTCTATGGTCATTGCGGGCCCACAGGGTCCTCCGGGCCAGGAGTCCCCGACCGCCCAGGTACCCAAACGTTCGCCACCATCTTACAACGCCCATGGAGGTCTGAGGAAGCGGAGGAGAGGAGCCAGCAGTCAGTCCAAACCGCTGCCCAACAAACCACAGGACATACAGGTACAAATTGAAGTATTTGAATTCCACATCCATGCGAAATTTAACCTGTAGATCATTGTGTGATCTGTCAGTGTGTCATGATAGTTGATGATTTTGTCTTTATCTTTTAGGAATAGTTGTGTAGAATTACCCATATAGCTTGCAGTAATATTCAGTATTTTGCCACCTTGTGTTGATTTTGGCAAATTACACAAGCAACACAAAACCATGAAAAGAAGGAAGAAAGTCAGTTTATGATGTTACTTACAGATAACAAATCTTTCTTTTTCTTTTTTTTTATAGTTAAGTAATAAATTGCACACAGCTTAAAAGCTTTATTTTCTGAACTTCTCTAATATACATATTTACTTTATATACATATGCTTTCCTGTCCAGGTTCGTGTGCGGGTCATCGAGGGCCGACAGTTGCCGGGCATAAACATCAAGCCTGTTGTCAAAGTAATGGTAGCCGGACAGACCAAGAGGACCCGTATTAGAAAGGGCAACAACCCGTTTTTTGATGAGGTAAATAAGAATTATTATAATTTTAGATAATAAAATAATAATGTGTCAATGTAAGTTTCAAGTTAAATATATTTCTGTTTTCCTCTCAACAGACGTTCTTCTTGAACTTCTTCGAGACTCCATCAGACTTGTTTGATGAACCTATCTTCATCACTGTGAGTGTGATATTTTTGAATCTCGGAAATCAAATCTTTTTATTTTACTGTAAGAAAGTTTCCTGTTTTGTTCACTATAAGTTACAATAAAATGTGAAATCTCTCTCACAGGTGTGTGACTCTCGCTCACTTAGAACTGATGCTGTGATCGGTGAATTCAAGGTAAACGTCCATCTTAGCTTGACTCTTCAATGCATGTGACAAAGATGTAAAATACTTAATGCTGGACATAGATAGAGAGTAATAATACCACTCTGAAAATACTTTAGTTTACTTAATATTTAATTGGAAATAGTATGAAAACAACTCATCAAAAAAGTTTGGACAGTACCAACTCTTGGTATTTTTTACAGTTGGATGTGGGCACCGTCTACAACGAGCACAGTGAGTTCATGCTTATGTGTTCTTGGTTACTTGTACTGTTGTGGTTTTGGGTTTTTCACTTCCTGGGTTTAAGTTTTAAGTTCCTGGTTCCAGGATATCATTGGTTGGTTTGAAGTTCCTGAATTTAAACCCTCTCTCTTTAGGACACTGCTTTTTGAGGAAATGGCTGCTGCTGTGTGACCCCGATGACCTCTCTGCTGGGGTCAAAGGTTACCTGAAGGTCAGCCTGTTGGTTCTGGCAGCTGGCGATGAGCCACCGGTCGATAGACGTGAGGGTGTGGAGGATAAAGAAGATATTGAAGGGAACCTGCTGAGGCCAGCTGGTCTGTCTCTGAGAGGAGCCACTTTCACCCTGAGGATCTTCAGGGCTGAAGACCTGCCACAAAGTCAGTTAGTGTGTGTTCATTGTTTATTCGTCTTCTTTAAAGACAGAGATTGGGAGATCCCTACTTTCTTTCTCTTTTCTGTCTGCAGTGGACGATGCCTTCATGGATGGGATGAAGCAGATTCTTGGGTTTGACAGCAATCGGAAGAATCTGGTGGATCCTCTAGTGGAGATCCACTTCGCTGGCAAAACTGTGCGTATGGCATCCTACAACTTCCATAGTCATTTGATTTTTATTATAAACTCCACATTAAAGTACCCATGAGATCAAAATTAAGTGTTTTTATCCCATCTGTCTAGTGCTATATATCACCTATATCCCTGTATCTGGTCCAACAATGACAAAAAAAGGTCTTTTTAGCGTTATTGGCTGCTGTATCTGTCAGCTTTCACAGGAGACACATAAATATGGAGAAGCAAATAGCACTGTGCTTTCTTTTTCATGGGAACTTAAAATACAGAGTCAAAGTGTTTCGCATTTATTTCTTTTTTCAGGTCTGCACTAAGATTCTGGAGAAGAACGCCAATCCACAATGGAACCAGAGTCTGAGCATGCCTATAAGGGTAAGACACACAAACATACGATGCAAACACACATTTCTATGCAACTTTATTGTGCCACCAAGACAATTTTACTGATCATTATACTGTTACAGCTTGTATTTTGTTTTATCCTTCCAGTTTCCCTCCATGTGTGAGAAGATGAGGATCAGAATTCTGGACTGGTGAATTTTTGCAGATTTTATTTTGAAAACCTTTGTTTAAACACATTAAACATTGTAATTTATGTCACCACTTGACTTTAAAGGGTTTTCTCTTACTTCGTCATTCCAGGGACAGAGCCAGTCACAATGATGTCATTGGCACCACCCACCTCTGTATGTCTAAGATCTCCGCCCCTGGTGGAGAGATAGATGGTAAGTACCTTGTTTAAACTGGTCTGAACTAGACTGAGCCCGACCACTTTGGTTTGGACTGATTTAGACTAGAGTTGGCTTGGTTTGAGTGCACTGGAGCGTTTATGTTTAACTCATCTTGTCCTGTTTGGTTCAGTTTTTAAGGTTCATTTATGGATATATGTAGTTTATTTTGTTTTGTTTGCTCCAAAATTACAAATTTGTGGTCTTAGTGCTGCCTTAAAACAAACTCAGTGTTAACTGGAGTCACTTGAATCGAAAAGTGACATTTAGATGTATAATATGTCAAATATATGTATAATAATATGTAAAATATATGGGCTATGGTTCTCTATCTGTTCAGTAATCTTAAGAAGTGCACTGTAAAATTACAATAAACATTTATATAATGAGTCACATATTCAAATAAAGATTACTATCGTCATTACTGGCATAATACTTAAAATATCAGTCTGGTTATTTATAGATGTCCATAATTCTAGAGATTTGTACAATTAAAAAAACAGAAAACGACTGTAATAATTTAGGTATTTTCTGTAGATTAGACTCCAGATTTTGAATGTAAAGGTAAAACTTGATGTTTTATCTTTTTGGTCAATTAGTATTACCATACGTTGTGGTAAACCCGATGGTTTTTCTTCAAATTTAACTTACTTCATCAGTGTTGTGGGGCTCTGGCTGGTCTGCATTGACTGCAGATTTGTGGTTTAAGCTGTGTGGTCCCATTCTGCAACAAACTTGAGTGTAAACCACTCTGACTCAGGTCATAGCACAGGACTGGACTAATAAAAGCATGGACGTTTTGTTTCAGTGACATGCATGAAGACTAACTGACATTGCTTGAGTTTCCAGTCCTTGGAGTGTGTCAGTTGTTTTGTTCCAGATGAAGACGACATGCATGAGTTTTGGCATTTCTTCTTTGTCTTTGTTTGGAAACATCTTCTGAATAATGATGGATCATCATTGAAAAATGAGAGAATGTCAGGAACCATAACCAGTATTCTGCTGGTTTTGTGGCTGTGTTGGTCACATTTCAAGTCAAAAACTTAACATAAAGGTGCAACATATCACATAAAAAAAAAAATCAAGTCATAAAGGACCAAACCTGTTTCTTTCTTTTAGCTCCTGAACTACAGCACGAATCATGTGTACTTTACACGTTTACTAACCATTTTCAAACTAGATTCTCTGATACTCCATACATTTAATTTCCTTTATTTAAAGAAGAAATTTTGCACCTTTCCTCAACTAATCTATCTTTTCCTGTTTTCTGCAGTGTTGGAAACCTTTACTAACTTCCTTGTAGGGTACCTTTATTGTTTCAAGTACTTGAGACAAGCCAATGATCTTTACGTATTCAGGGCTTTGTGCAGTTTGTGGTGCGGTGCATCTGCTTTGGGTTTGAGTGGCGTTCAAAGACTTCTGTTTCCTTTCTGTCTGACTCTGAACCATCCTTCCTCTCTACGCATTCAGATGACTTGACTCCACGGACCGTCCATTCTAGCAGTACGTCCATCATCCTCTCTTATTTTGCGTGAAACAGTTCGGCTTCAGTCAATCCAACTGTTTCACGACATTTGTGTGATGAATATTTCGTTCTTTCCTTTTCAACTGCTTCCACCTTGACCTTAATTCTGATGAAACGGAATCAGTTTTGCCAAAGTGCACATAAATTTCCATCATTTCATCAATCAATCAATCAATAAATCAATCAATCTTTTCTTCATAGTCATTGTTTTGCATTCTGCTATGTTTCTAATTAAATCTCTTGTGTCATTGCAGTTGATGACAGTCTGGGTTTCCTGCCAACGTTCGGCCCATGTTTTGTCAACCTGTACGGCAGCCCCAGAGAGTTCACCGCCTTCAACGATCCACATGAGGCGTTAAACCTCGGAAAAGTAACATTACATTTGTTTTTTTTTACTTCGATACAATCAGTCATCACCTCATATTGAAGGTAGAAACTAACAGGAAGGTCATCTGGTTGCCTTTCACGATCTTCAAATAGTATCTACCCGAAGCTGTCACAGCTGATTTACCTTATTTTAGCTTAAATAACCGCTCCCTTTTGATGTTTTGTGCTGTAAAGAAGTACAGACTCCCTTCCAGATTTGACCTTGCAGAGGAGTAGAGGCTATTACAGGCTTCTCACTAATTGTGTTATATGTTTTTTTTGGTAATTTAACTACATTTCATTGAATATTTTCAAGATATCTTTCTGTCTATCAGTGGGAGGGGGTGGCGTACCGAGGACGAGTTTTACTAGAGGTTACTACAAAACTGGTGGACAAGCCTGAGCAGAGGACTGAAGACATACCATCAGATGACCTGCTGGTGGTGGAGGTGAGAGGGAGGGAAGATTATAAATGCTTGAACAACTCAAAGAAAGGTTTCATCCATCCTTCCATCCGGCCTCAATCTTTTCCCTCCGTCTAACAGAAGTTTCTCAGGAAGAGGAAGTTCTCCCTCTTTGTAGCGTTTTACTCGGCCACGCTCCTCCAGGACGTCGATGACGCCATCCAGTTCGAGGTCAGCATCGGTAACTACGGCAACAAGTTCGACTACACCTGCCTCCCTCTGGCCTCCACCACCCAGTTCAGCAGGGCTGTGTTTGACGGTAGGTGAAAGGTCTCAAGTCAGTCATGGAAATAAACTGGTGTACATGTTTACAAAAATGCTTTTTCTTGTCTGTGTTGTTGGTGCTCCAGGTTGCCACTACTATTACCTCCCTTGGGGAAATGTTAAGCCAGTGGTAGTTCTGTCTTCAGAGTGGGAAGATATCAAACCGAGAATCGAGGCTCTCAACATGCTGCTGGCCATCATCGAAAGACTGGTGAGTGTTGTTTCTGTGTGTGTGTGCTCATGTACATCTATCTTTGTTTCGGACCTTAAAAGTAGGAACATTCTGGCTGCTCTTTTAAATTTAATGTAGAGCATTTACTGTCTGAACTTGTGTGTGTTCAGGAGGCAAACCTGCAGCGGGTGCAGCTGGAAGTGAAGGCAGGCGGTGATCTGGACGAACTGGAGCTCCGAGTGGTTGAGCTGTTGGATCAGGTCATCACAGACTGCAGGTAAATGCCTTGTGTAATGCCTTGCGCCACTGTCATTTTGTCCATAGAAGCTGCTGAGCCTGGTTACTTTGCCTGCTTGCCTAGCTCCGGTTCTGGCACGACACCAGCTCTGCTTCAAGTTAGCATTAGTCCAATTAAGGACCGAAAGCCTTCATACTTTTTCTTCATAAAATATGATCCAGTTTCACCAAAATCAGTGAAATAGTTGGTGGTGCTTCTTTCGGGTGATCGTACCCGGAGCCCAAAGTTACGAGAGACAGCATTCACCTGATTACAAGTCAGTGTAGCATCAACATGATTTAAAATCTCTCTTTTTCCAGTGAAGAGCTGCCTTCTATCGACCAATGGCAGTGTGCAACTCCTTTGGATCGCTCACTGAGGCACATTCGTGTCCTCCACCTGCAGCAGATTGTCGCAGCGGCGCTCGCTCTGAAGCACGGACCAGCCACCGAGCTCTCCACAGTGCTGGAGCAGGCGGAGGACTGGGCCAGCAGGCTGAGGACCATGGCGGAGGAGGTGAGGACTACAATAATAATAATTATTATTATTTATTTAAAGTATTGTATTTGAGAGAAGCAGTGGTATTTATGTGTCCTCTGTGTCTCTCACCCAGCCTCAGAACAGTCTTCCAGACATTATCATATGGATGCTGCAGGGTGACCGCAGGGTAGCATACCACCGCATCCCAGCACACACTGTGATCTTCTCCCAGCAGCACTGCGGGAAACACTGCGGACAGCTGCAGACTGTCTTCCTCAAGGTAAATACACATACAAACACACACTCTGTCTTTTTGAAATAAAGTTTTACTGACCGACTGACTGTGTTTGTACAGTACCCACAGGGCAGTGGCACAGAAGCCAAACTTCCCGGTCAGCTGAGGGTCAAAGTCTGGTTTGGATTGACAGCTGACGTCAAACACTTCAACCAGTACGCTGAAGGAAAACTGTCAGTCTTTGCTGAGACGGTAAGATGCTGCTGAGACCCTAACTCCTCGTTTAGCAGAAGCTCCATGGGGACACATGTCTCATGCGATGATCTAAACCTCATCTCCTCTGTCTCATTCTGCAGTATGAGAACCAGACCCGGCTCGCCCTGGTGGGCAGCTGGGGAACTACAGGTTTAACTTACCCTAAGTTCAGTGACGTCACAGGAAGAATTAAACTACCCAAAGAGAGCTTCAAACCCTCGCCTGGCTGGACCTGGGCCGGAGACTGGTACATCAGTCCGGAGAAGACGTAAGTGTTTGGAAGACATGAACATGCTACTACAGAAGGCCAGAGGGGACAATAATCATTTTTAATTTTAAACCCTCAGACTGCTGATTGACGCGGACGCCGGTCACATGACCTTCACAGAGGAAGTGTTTGAAAACCAGATGAGGTTACCAGGCGGACAGTGGATCGGCATGCCGGAGGGATACACTGATGTGGTACATGACTGTAAATACTCTACACCTGTGTGTTTGTTTCTGTGTTCACGGCTTCACTCATTTCTCTAAATCTAAAAATTTTTTAAAAATGTGTGTGTCAGAACGGGGAGAAGGCGGTGCCAAAGGACGAGGTGGAGTGTCCTCCAGGTTGGGTGTGGGAGGAGGTGGAGTGGAGTGAAGATCTCAACAGGGCTGTGGATGATCAAGGTTGGTCAGTTCTGACCAAGTAATTTGATTGGACAAGAGTCAGCACTGAGACTTTTAACTATATGTATCACTGTTCAGTACAACAGCACTCTCTCTCTCTCGTGGGATATTGTTTTAATACGTCTCATTCTGTGGGTCCAGGCTGGGAGTACGGCATCACCATTCCTCCAGACCGTCGACCCAAGTCGTGGGTGCCGGCAGAGAAGATGTACCACACCAACCGAAGGAGACGATGGATACGAATGAGACGACGAGACCAGCAGAAGATGGACGCTCTTAGGAAGGTAGAGAGAGACACATTTTTAGGGTTACATACTATAAATGGTTGAGCAGAGAGAGCGGCATGATGAGATCCCATGGTATACTGTATTTTGATGTTAATACTTGAGCTTGAACACTGTGGTATTACTACTTTTCTTTAGTTAAAGATCTGAGTACTTCTTCCACTACATCTATACTACAACATTTTGCCTCTAAAGCTTCATTGAACCCAGCACACAGCCTTCAATCTGTATCAATGATCTTTCATGATTTGCAAGTTTCTTCTATAAGCCAGTAGATGGCGGCATAGTTGCACAAATGAGGAATAAAGTGGATGAGATTCAGATTCAGAGTGGTTTGTGCTTGTGTGTTCACAGCAGCGTCCGGATGAAACGGAGAGGGAAGGCTGGGAGTACGCCTCGCTGTTCGGCTGGAAGTTCCACCTGAAGCCGAGGAAGACGGACAGCTTCAGGAGGCGCAGGTGGAGGTACCGCATGGAGCCGTTGGAGAAGACGGGACCGGCAGCCATCTTTGCCCTGGAGTGTTCTCTGGTGAGAGAAACACTGAGTCTGACACTAAAATATCTAATAATGTCATTTAAGATGCAACTACGTGGCCAAAAGTATGTGGACACCTGTGTTGAACATCCCATTTCAAACCCATGTGCTACTTGGCTTTGAGTCTTCTGGGAAGTCTTGGAACCTGGATGCACAGATTTGCTCCCATTGAGACACTAGAGCATTAGTGAGGTCCAACAATGATGTTGGGTGATTAGTCTTCTTTCTAGAGTGTCCCGAAAGTTCAAGTTCTTCCAAACTGTTACCACAAAGTCACGACTTTTCATAACCTTCAGTTCAGAAGTCACCTATTTTGAAGGCCCTGCAGAGTAGCACGATCTTTTCTTTCTGAATCTAATGATCTTCATCTTTCTTCTTCTTGGCCTCTTGGCTCCCACAGAGCAGCATCGAGGACAAGAACGACGACAAGTCCGTCACAACCACCTTCGGAGTCAACAGGCCGACCATTTCCTGTTTCTTTGACCGTAAGACAGCACACGACACATTCTTTTACTCTTCCGTCTTCTTCACTTTTTTATCAATAAAATTCTGTGTGTTTGTAGGTGGCACTCGTTATCACCTGCGCTGCTACCTGTACCAAGCCAGAGACCTGCTGGCCATGGACAAAGACAGCTTCTCAGGTATTGTTCAGTGAATCAATGAAAATATTTGATATGTTTCTCATCATGCATCTGTTCAGCTAGCGCCATCTGGTGGTTTAATTTGTGAAAATTGACCTAAATTTTTCACAAATGTGAAACACACAGAAGGGAGGAAACCGCAGAAACATTGTTTGGTTACCAAATTCACATTATGTCCATATGTGTCAGTGTTTATTTGTTGTTTGATTTTCTGATAAACAGCACTGTCTGGGAGTCGATGTGGATTTCTCGGTTGGTGGAGTTTCTTTATGAGGAAGAAAATTAGACAAAAATTTATTTGGGTGGTTTATTTGGTTTATTTTATTTGGTTGATTCTTTTAGACTTTCATTTAGCTCACAATAGTGCCCCAGAAAGGCAGATTTTCTTCTCAGTTTACGGCAGCTCCTTTTTAAACTTCACTATGTTTGTGTTCAAGTGTAAAGTGTACAGACATAAATGCAGCTACATTGGTGGAAAAGAAGCATAGTATACTGGAAACTGTTTGAGGACTCAAAGGACTTTTCTTCAAGAAGGGTCAAATCTGGGGCAACTGGACTTGGTTGTAGATCCACATTTCATCCCCATCCAAGAGGTTTCCCGTCTAGGCTAAATACCTGGATCTTCCCACTAGTCAGTCAGAACTGATGAAGCGTCTTGGATGAGAGGTGAAATGTCTTCACAGATCTACAACCACGTCCAGTTGCTCCAGATTTTGCATGACAAAGGATCTTCAGACCGCTACTCTCAATATTTTTATATAATGTGAAAGAGGTCAGTCAAGACAAACCCACAATCAATTATTTTTTGAGTCGTCAGTTCCTCAGCAATGCTCTGTGTTTTACCATCTTTCAGTTCATTGTTTTGGTTCACTGCTGTCGTCAGTGTCGGTTTTTAGTGACACAGCTCTGCTAAACATCCGTCGTCCTTCTGCCTCTTACTCTTCCACTTTCTCTTATCTTCCTCCATCAACGTCCAATGGATTAAATCCCTACAATGGATTTCCGAGCTTCGGTTCTGGCATGACACCAGCTCCATTCCCTGCCTGAAAACCTCCTTCTGCTGCTCTGAGCTCACAGTCCCAGGCAGCCTGGCTAACAAAATGAGCTAACATTAGCTAACAGCAGCTACAGGGGTGCACAGAGCACAAAGTTACATAGAGCAGATACAGGCGTACGGATGATGAAGACACCATTCATCTGATTATGTGCTGATGTAGCATCAAAGTGATTTCAAATCTGTTATTTTATGGTAGAAAAAGTTGCACAATGTTGCTTTAATACTCACCGTTTGAGATATTTCATTTTTAAAAAGATTATTTGTGTAGTTTGGTGTTAATGGACTGAAAAATAGAGGCCGGGAGAGACAGGGTGGAGAGTGAGGTTATAAAAAGAAATAGTGACAAAAAAAAAAGAAGAGACAATGTTTTTCTTTTATTTGAAGAAGGTCATGGAAACTCCGGCTACTGTGTGTGCGTTAATCAGAAACCCACCGCAGACTCAGATGTAAAAACAGAGACGAAGCTTCGAAAAACAGACGGATGAATAGACGGAGGAAGTGAGAAATGATAGATGATGGAGGGAGGTTGGTTATAGAGGGTTAGAGAGAAACAGGCACACAAAGAGTGTAATGGATGAGTAGAGTTGATGGATGGGCTTCAGTTGTGTGTAAATCTGGTGTTAAATAGCATCTGGGCAGCTATGATTAAAGAATGAGCCAGCTGAGGCCTTTCTTTGTCTTTCTTTTTTCTTCTGTCTCATTATTTATTTGTCTTTTATCCTTTACTTCTGTGTATTTCTTTCTTTCTTGTTCTCATCAATCTGTTTTTAGTGGCATAGCTCTGCTGAAACACACTGTATGCCACCTGCCCACCACCAAAAAGTCACAACAGCGACTAGCTGATGAAAACAGTGGCTAGTTAGCGAGCTAACATTACTTTTCTTTCTTTGTAAATCTGTTTATATCCTCACTTTCTTTTATTCTTTCTCTCAACCTGTCTTTCTTCCTTTGTGTCTATCTTAGTTTCTTTCTTCCATCTTTGTGTGGAGCTGGAAGCTCGGTGACGTAGGGACTTTAGTCCTACAAGAAGGGCTAGCACTAGTCGGTCATAACAACTCTGTTTTTTTCACCCCACTGTTCTGTTAACTTCCCCTCTGGCATTTTGTTCACCTTGTTACACAGTTTTTGTTTGATAAAAATATGTTGAAGAGAGAATATGGAGCTTTCTGGGATGATAAGCGCGCTAACGTTACGTTAACAATTTTCATCCCCTGCAAACAGGGTCGATGGTGCTCTGCCGTCTCCTTTCTTTTGCTGTAAGTTCACGGAGGAGAAATTTTTGCCATTTTAAATCCTGGTTCGTCCAGGCATTAAATACGCTACGCAACGTTGCGTTACGCTATGTTACGTTACGTTGTGTTACGTTACGTTACGTTATGTTACGTTACATTACGTTGCGTTACGTAGCGTTGCATTGCGTTACGTTGCATTGCGTTACGTTGCGTTGTGTTGCGTTACGTTATGCAATGCAACGTTACATTAGCAATTTTTTCCCCTCCAAAAAACTCTGGGATTTTTATCTGGTATGATAGCTGCCATCCTTTCTTTCTTATTTGTTTGTAAATATGTTTTATTTCTGTCTCTCCATATTTATTTACTTCAATCTTTCTGTTTGTCTTTCTTTTAGAATTTATTTTGGGCGATGATCTCAAGTTCCCACAATTATCGAGACATGTTTTCCTCCCATTATCTCTTCATTCCTGCCTCGACCATCCCTTCTTTTTCTCTCCATATATTCGTTTCTCTCTTCCCTCTCTTTACTGTGTTTATGTAGCCCTGTGGCTCCCACCGGGGTCCCCACTATTGCTGCTTCCCCTCCACATGGACACAAACTTACATAACCCCCCTGGGCTGTTTGTATTGCTGTTTATATGAGCTAATGGGCTGTTGGGAGCGGACGGTAATTGAATGGGTCACCATGGGTGGTGTGTCTGTACAGTGTGTGTGTGTGTGTGTGTGTGTGTGTTCAGGGTTAATTGAGGGCTGGTGGGAAAATGCAACTTAGCTTCTGTTTACTCTAATGCTAACGGCTCCACAGAGACTCTTTACTCGGCTTGAAATAACAAACTACTCACTGTGTGTGTGTGTGTGTGTGTGTAACTGTACATATATGTGTGTTTTTATGCATGTGTCCACATTGTACGTTGTGTGTATGTGCACTAACATGGAGGCGAGTGGTTGTGACCTGGAATAACAAACTTCTCCAAGCGGTGTTCCCAGCCCTCCGTCTCGAGCTCGGCATTCCCGAGCTGCTGATGTCACCGTGTGGGACGCCGGGATAGTTCGGACACACACATACATGAGTTTGTGTTGCTATGCTTATGAGGACCCGTTTAAAGAATGCATTCCCTAGCTCCAACTATAACCTCATCCTTTACTCTGCCTTTGAAGACAGCGACTTCAACTGAGGCTCAAAGGCGCCTGTTATAATATCTGACCTATGGTTTATTTATCCTTTAAGTTCAGTACAGCTGATTTCTCTTAATGTAAAGAACCCTGAGGTGCGTGGTCAGGAAAACCATAGACTGAACATACCATGGACGTAGTCCCCGTGACGTCAAAAATAGCAGTAACAGTTTGTGTTTAGCGGATCAATTTGATAGGATTTTAGCTTTTAAATTAAATATAATAATATATGTATCAGGAATAAATTCTAAATTAACAAATCAAACATTCAAGTTCAGCAGGACTCTATAAACAACTGTATGTTTTAGGCCATATTCAAGCCAAATCAGTCGTTGCGGAGATTGGTCACAGGGTTGGTGTTTATTTGTGCTGAACGTAACTGCTATAAAAAACGGAAAACAACTTTTATATTTCACTTATTCATCAGCTTTCTCTATACCAGCGCTCCCTCACTCTCATTCACTGTCTATGTTGCTCAACCACTGCTTGCTCTCTTGTAAAGGAAACGGCGTAGTAGCAAAGACTTTGAGTCAGGCACAGATGTAGAAGTTAGGTACATGAAATAAACAAAGCCAGAACACAACAGGTAAAGTATCATAGTTTAGTCCATGAATCCACCTGGATAGTTTTAGTAACATTTCAGGCTGATTGTGTAAAAGAAACCAGAAAGACTTTACAATTTCTTCAATTATTATGTTTTGTCTCCAGATCCCTACGCCATTGTGTCGTTCCTCCATCAGTCCCAGAAAACAGTGACGGTGCGTAACACTCTCAATCCCACCTGGGACCAGACGCTCATCTTCTATGAGGTGGAGATTTTCGGCGACCCCGAGGTCACGATGACTACTCCGCCTAACGTCTTGGTGGAGCTTTACGATTCGGATACATATGTGAGTGTTGCTGATCAACATATATTACATTTTGCCCCAGTTGAAGCCGAACTGAAGCTTCTAACTCTGTACAAATGTGTGTTTTTTAACATCCAGGGCGCTGATGAGTTCATGGGCCGCTGTATGTGCCAGCCCTCCCTGACTTCCTCACCCCGTCTGGCCTGGTTCCCGATTCGGCGAGGGGACAAGAATGCAGGCGAGCTTCTGGCCGCCTTCGAGCTCATACGCAGAGAAAAGGTCAGAGGTCAAACATCCAACCTTTAACATCATCACCACTTTCGTAATCTTCTGCTTTTCTTCCTCCAACATCGGCATCTGTCTTTCAGCCTTTCATGTCCATGAGCCTGAGCTCACAATCTGGGCAGCCCTGCTAACATGATTATGGACTCCGATCCTGATCTTAATTCAATAACTCATTTATTCATCCTCATTTAACAATAAAATCATCTCTCCATTTTCTGTCTGCAGCCAGCAATTCACCATATTCCAGGTCAAGAGGTCAGTTCCTTTTCAGCTCTTTCTGTGTGTCTTTTTCTCTTATACATCACTCTTACATCACTTTCATACATTTTCAGCCTTTAAAATCAAACCTATCTGTTCTTGTCTTACCTTTAGGGAGACATCATGACCACCACCCACGTTCTAGACGAGGTAAAAACCACACTGACCACACCAGCTACACACATATTAATCTGATATTTGATTTCATTTTATATTGCAACACTTTTGTGGTGATAACATGGAATGTGAAGTCCTTAATATCGCTCCCAATGATTTACCTTTTGCTGCTCTTTACTGCTTTTTATCTCTTCTTCTTCTTCAATGTCGCTTTCTCAGCTGATGTTTCCAGGATTCCTCCCTGAAAACCTGCAGCAATGGGTACAAGTGTGCACAAACAACAAAATGTGTCTATGTTCATGTGTCATGTTCATTTAATGTACCATGCCCACAGATAACTTAATCTTTTCAGGCATGTCGACTCACCTTTTCCCTTTGTTTTCCATTTCCATTTTGTTTTTTCTTATTTATATTTTGTTGATTTTGTGTGGAAGGCCTGACAGGACATTTGTAAAGATAATATTTACATCCTTTACACACAAGAAAAAAGAAGTTTATGATTCTGACTTAACAAACTTTGTTTGTCATAAATGCAGTTTTTGTCATTGTCAAACATGTCCTTTCCACCCTATTACTGTTTCCAGTAACAGACTTGTTTTGTCAAGAGCCTGCAACGGTCACGAAAACTCATCTGACATGTTAATACTAACCATTAAGTCTTGCAAGTTATGCTATTTGCATGCAAGTTACTGGTTTCTTTGAAACATGGTAATGTCTCGATGGTAACCCTACATTTAAAGAAACTCTCGTGAGATTTGTATGTGTTATTTCTGCTTCTGAATCAGTCATATGATAAGAAATCCAAGAGTAAACTTGTTGTTTTAAAGAGTGACAATATGCTTGAGCCAAGGTTTTATAAATGGAGGGAAGCAATCCTGCATGATACCAAAAGTTGGCTTTCAGTATCACGAAAGGTGATCGCCTTTACGGTACGGTATCACTAGATTTGCAGCAGTTTGATTAGGTTTAGGTTCAAAAATACTTCAGGAAAAGATCATGGTTTGAGTTAAATGGTACACGAACAAACAGCATTCTGGGAAAAGCAAACTTCAGAAACAACAGGTACAAATCTCATGAGAGTTTCGAAAAATCTAAACTTACCATCTAGGCACAACTTGCTTAAAGTGTTTTCTTTTGTCTCTTTGTTGATAACTTACAACTTTCACTGCATTCCTATTGGCAGCCGGAGGAGTCAGACCTTCCACACCCGCCCCCTCAGAGAGAGGTCAACGTCTTCGTGGTTCCTCAGGGAATCAAACCTGTTCTGCAAAGAACCGCAATCGAGGTATGGGTAAAATCTTCACGGACAGACTTCTTCCAAGTAGGAGGCTTCTCAATTTCATGTTTTTACCTGCTGTAAGCTTTTATGGTGGCTCTGGAATGACTAATCAACAATAAGTATACTAACTTCTCTTCCTGTCCCTTCTGTAAGATCTTAGCGTGGGGCGTTCGTAACCTCAAAAGTTTCCAGCTGGCCAGCGTTACCTCCCCGAGCCTGCAGGTGGAGTGCGGTGGCACCTTGATACAGACCTGCGTCATCCGCAACATGAAGAAGAAGCCCAACTTCGACATCAATAAGCTCATCCTTGATGTGGTGAGAACACACTGTACTGTACATATACACACATTACGCAGATGTAATCAGCGCAGAGGCGCACTGCTTTCATTGGTAATGAGAGTTCTGCTCTGATGTGGTTCGCACCGGTCATTTATCTTCATCAGCAAAGCCACAATAATTGACTGTACTGCTCCTGCTCTTCTTACAAGAGCTTAAAAGCAGTGATTCTGATTGTGGACACTGGCAGTCTGCAGATGCTGCTGTTGCAGATAGAGTCACATATTTTCAGCTCGGTGCTGTTTTTATTTAAAAACAGGGAACTTTTCTAAAGTTCAGATTTGTAGAGATGAGGGGTGGGGGACTTTCCCGATGGTTACCCGTGTATACATTACTAATGCTGGGTAAATGCAGGGTGGAGATTTTTATCATGGATGTGACTGTGGTACGACTGCTGACTGGATGTTTTTTAAAGTGGAGGTCACTGCAGAATGAGGTCATCAGTTTGAATCTGATGTCTCATGAACCTGAAAACAAGCGCTGAACACTTCAAACACTGAAACAAACGGCCATTAGATGGTGACAAAGAGTGTAAACCACTCTTTGTCACCAGAACACGTCATTGAGGTCTCACTGCATACTTATATATGTCAGCACATCTGATTTATAATAATCAGTTATGATCTCATCAAACCTTCAAATGGGTTTCAAATCCAAATATCCTAGGTTGACAGAAACACAACTTCAGATGGGTGAAAATGTTGTGAACAAGTTTGCCCAATCAGTTTTATGAGGTGATAATACCGTGTGTCAGTTAAAAGCTTTTGTTGAAAGCTGAGTTTTCCCCCCAAATGACAGAAAAACATCACATCACTAACACATCTTATGATACCACGAGAGAAGTGTTCAATAGTCTCGAAATTTCAAGTTCAGGTAGCTGATATGATCCAATGTTGTTTTCACTGTTCTTATGTGACTCCCAAGAATTGGCGTCTCTACTTTTACTACACATTAAACCACAGGAAATTATTATTAAGATGGCAGTCCATGTGGCACCCGAAAGTCTCAATCTGTGGTAAATATGTCGAGGAGGAAGGAACGTCTCAAAGCTGACGCTGCAAATTAAGAAATATGACTGTTATGCAAGAACAGCTGCCTGCCAGCTTTAGATTACGCATGCAGTAAAAAAATGCTTTATTTGGTTTATTGTTAAAGTAAATAAACAATCGAAGACATGGTTTTCCATTTAAGTGGTTAGTTATGTTGTGGTCGGAGAAGTCTTTGATGCTGAAACATATCCCAGAATCTTTATTGGACTGTTGCAGTGGGAATCAAATCTTTTGGGAGTCATCGCTTAGTGAAGCAATCAATAAGTCATTGGTGTTGATCAGCAAGTCTCATATTTTATGGTCATTCTCAGGTCTACGTCAGCAGAAAATCATGTACTCTTGTTTACATGCTCCAACCAACTACAATTTAGTAACTTGTACCATAATTGTCACAGAAATTTGGTGCAGTAAAACTACAATATTTCCCTCTGAATTGTAGTGGAGTAGAAGTAAGTAGCATCAAATGTAAAATACTTAAGAAAAGTACCTTTAAAATTGTACATTTGTACAATGTATCAGTAAGTATACTTAGTTATTTTCTACCTGTGTTTTTGGGAACAATATCTACCTGGCTCTTTTCATTTATTCTGATTGTTATTGATTTTTTTCAAAATAAAAGCCTCCTGTTCCAGATTTCTGCGGTCCTAAAGCAGCTTTTCGTCTCTATAATGTAGAAAGTCAGTCATTTATTTTAATCAACACAAAAACCACAGTATTGAAAGCAAGAAGGAGCCTCAACAGTCATTATTTATGCTTCGATGTAAAACTGCCCTCTGTGAATATATTTCCACTGAGTTTACATCGGAGCCATTACATTCCACGTAAGTGTTTTCTTATAAAAACCTAAACTGAAATATGGAAATATTACGCATGTTTTTCCTGTCGGCGGCTCCAAAAAACGAGCTCTGAGAGTTTAATGTTAACAATATTAAGGTCTGAAGTTGATCACCTCAGTGTTTTATTATGACAGCTTTAACTGGAGTTTGGAAATATTCACATATTTTTCCCTCAAATACATATCCTAGCTTTGGCTCCGGCAGTTTTAATGTTAACAAGATTAAGGTCCTGTGTTGACCACCGCAAGAGTGTGACAGCCTAAACCGGATTGTGGAAACATGCACATATTTTTCCCTTAAATTCAGATCCTGAACCGAGTCCAAGCATTTAATGTTAACAATATTAAGGTCCTAAGTTGACTGCGTAAGTGTTTTCGTATGCCACGGGGGCACAAGAAAATGTCATGTGCATAGTTTCCCTAAATACAACTCTTTGAAGAGTCTAACCACCTAATGTTAGCTCTCTCAGTTTATTGTGTGAGTTTACCATCATCAGCCCCACTTAAGCCTTTTTTAAAGCCAGAGAGGTCAGATGGATTACAGTTACATTTTTTTTTTCTTTCGTTGAGCTGACCTGGCTAAATGAGACTATTATAGGGATATTGCCTTTTAAACGGAGCTGCCGTAAAGGCTTGAAAAGTTGAATATCGAGGCTGGTTGTCTGTCTGAGTTTAGCAACAGCAAATTCGGCTTCATGATTAATCTAGCTAATGCTTATATTATAAGCAACAGCAACAGATTAGAAGCCTGATTTTTCAACTAGTGACTTTCTAAGATTAATTAAATATACTTGGTGTAGCTCACAGACAGACCTTAACCCAGGTTCAAAAGGTTTTGCACTCAATATTTTGATATGTCATCAAAATAATCAAAGTCAGAAAATCATGTTGTTTCCTAATTGTAGTCTTAACTTGTAACCAGCCAGTTTGGGGGTTTGAACCAAGAACCTTATAGCAGCACCAGCATTATAATCACTACTACTATTGACAGGTGGGTGCCATTACAGGCAGCTTGTTTGAGCAACTAGGCGTCATTCAACCTGCCTCAGGTTCACTGATGAACCTGGTCTTTAGCCATTTTTAGTCCCCACACTCTGAACTTCACATTTGCTCTTCAGAAACATGTGGTTGACATCACGGACATGATATCCATTCTTTAAACTGTCAACAACACAATACAAGATAAAAAAAGTTCCAATAGTTTCTTCTATTTTGGACCTTCTTTGCCTCAAATTTGTATGTTTAAAAAATAAAGTTTACCAAAGTTGAACATTGATTTACGCCCCAAATTTGTGATGTATGGAGTTATTTTGTAACAATAAAGTGAAATTGTATAGGTTTATTGCTTAATAAGGGACAAAAATCTGCACTCAGGCAGTCAACGTTGAGGTGACATTCACTGACATTCAGGAGGCCAGTGCAGCTGTAGATCAGAGGATGTGATGCCCTTTTTTTTTAATCATCTTGTTGCCTTTTCATACGTCTCATCTCATTTCTTTTACGCATTCTTTCCCTTCCTTGTGTCTTTCTTTTCCTCTCCACAGAGACTTCCCAGCGAGGAACTCTACATGCCGCCGATCGTCATCAAAGTCATCGACAACCGTCAGTTTGGGAGGAAGCCTGTGGTCGGTCAGTGCACCATCCGGTCACTGGAGGAGTTTCGGTGCGTCCCGGAGGAGGAGCGAGCGTTGGAGGAAGAGGAGGGAGAAGAATGGAGACGTAAGAAGTGGATGGATCTAAAGATGTTGAGCAAAATAAGTCTGATTATCAGTGTTGAGACTGTCTTTCTACTTGTGTTTGTTTGATGCGTAGGTGAGACGCCACAGTTTGGTGGGGAGGTTTTCATTGACATCGATGACGAGGAGCCGCTGATGCCCGACCAGGTAAAACCATCCTGTCAATGAACAACACCTGAGCAATAAGCCCTTTTGGTTTTTATGTAGCTTCTTAAACAGAAGTAAGTAGAGCATTTGTTGGGAGCTATTTTCAGTTTTCAGGACAGTGTATGAAGGACTGAGTCATAATGAACCACAATGTGTATCTTAGGCGTTGGCTGCTCAGCGACTTGGTCAGAACCTCGGTCCACTTTCTCTTTTCCTTTCCAATGTTGAAAAGACATCCATACTGTCTATATGCCAATCAGCTGTCTCCAAAACTACAACTCTTGCATGGTGTTCTTGGTCTCCAGTGGTCAATACCTATCAAAAGTGGTCAAAGGAAGGAAAAGAGGTGAATCGGTGACAAGGTAATTGAGGAATGTGGGGAGCGAAGGCTGGCCCGTGTGGTCCAATCCAACAGTGAAACAACGATTGAACCTACTGTATAGAGAGATAAATACTGAATGTAGATACTTTGAATGACCACTGAGCCAAGGTATATCGATCAATAATCAATGCACGCTGACACATTTATTGATCAAACCAGTGGATTCATGAAAAATTGATTTGTTTGTTCAAAGAAAAACTGCAGCTGAACTTTTGTTCCCCAGTTGCTCTTCATTACAGCTGAACCTACTATAAGTGGTTTAATACCCAATGATCCAGTGATTTTCCAGACGAACATATGAGGAGTGTGTGTGTGTGTGTGTGTGTGTGTGTGTGTCATGGCATTTATGTTGATGCTTGTTTATCTGTGTGTGTGAATCTCCGTATGTGTGTGCTGTTATTCGGGTGTGGGGTGTTATAACCAATACGTGTAAAGGGCAAGTATGAAACACTCATATTTCCACAGGGAACATCTGTGTGTGTGTGAGTGTGTGTGTGTGTGTGTGTGTGTGTGTGTGTGTGGTATGGCATTTGATTAAAAGGGTAGTCTAAATGTGTGTGTGTCTGTATCTTTGACTCAGTGTGTTTCTGTGTGTGTGTGTGTGTTCAGTGGTACCAGCAGCAGCATAAATAAACATGTTCTGACAAGATGACATGGCAACCGTCTCTGTGGTCGGTGGTTACCGTGACGACCACGAGACCCGCACTCGTTACCAATCATTAATGTTCTCTCGCCAAGTTTAAGACATTTAGTTCTTTCTTTCTTTCTTTCTTTCTTTCTTTCTTTCTTTCTTTCTTTACGCCGGTATGGAAACTATTTTCCAGTCGCTCAAATTTCTCTAGTTTCAAAAAATTTACAGTTATATCATGGCAAAGCACACACACAACAAAAACAAAACACACACACACACACACACACACACACACACACACACACACACACACACAGTCAAACCCACAAACATAACCACACATAGCTAAACAGACGTGCAGTAGTGTTTGAGTGCTAAAACCAATACAGTCAACAAACTCGATGCTTGTTGTACATTTTGGAGTAATGTGATATCATGAAGAATATATATTTTTTTATCTTCATGTCTAAGATGCTCGCAACTCATAGGGGAAAACATCTTCTCCATAAAATATGATCAATGTCCTCTTCAATCTTTTCTCCTCTGCCATTATGCTCATAGAGGTTGCTAAGCCAGGTTACATTGCAAACTTGCCCAGCTCCTGTTCTGGCATGACACTGGCTCCAAAACGCCTGTGATACAAACATCAACATTCCCCCGACTGCTCTGAGCTCAGTCAGGGCAGCCCGGCTAACAAACTAGTTAACAGCAGCTACAGTTGGCAGCAGTTTACTTCACTGTCCATCAGGAAACTCTGTAAATCACAGAGAGTTGAAAACCAGAAAATATTTTTTCCATAAAATATGATCTAGTTTCACAATCAACATCCTCTTCAGTCTCTTCTTCTCTGCCATTATGTCCACAGAGGCTAGGTTACATTGCCCAGCTCCTGTTCTGACACATTAACTAACAGCAGCTACAGTTGGAAGCAGTTTAGGGACTCTTACTGTATTTTATGTCTTTCATTTAAAATTGCTCCACGGCCTGATAATTAAACCTGTTTTGCAAATATGTCAACCGAGGGTATTTGACGTCCACAGAAGCACATAGCATAAAGGCAATTACTGTCGATGGAGAACATGCAAAGTCTGTAAACACACGAAACAACCTCTTATCCCCTAACACACACTGCTGTGGTCTATTAAATGGTTTCTTTGTGTACATTACTGAATAGAGGATTGTATAGAATCAGGAGACAACATAATTTAGTCTTATTGGTTTGGCAGACCGCATGAGGCTGTCATACACTCTGTTGAGTGGGCAAACATAAATAATGCAGACAAACACACACACACACACAGACCACAGCTATACTTGTGTAATCACATTTGTTCCAATAAGGACTGAAGGGAGTTGGACGGGGTTAGGAATGCACCGTCATCAAACTGTGGTCCCTGGAGTCCATAAAAAAGACATTAAAAAAAATCCAACTGATTATTGTGTTTATAATGTTGTTGTTGCATTTACTAAAAATAGCACGAGGAGTTCAGGGACGATGATGTTGCTGGAAAAAGTTGAGTCAACTAAAGAGAACAGGGTGATAAAAGAGACATAACGTCAGAAAAAGAAGTGACACGTCCAAGATTCCTGATCCCAAAATCAACATTCAGACGACGACTAAAGTCAGTCCCTGATTTACTCTTGTCTGATGGCTTCCTCTTCATCCTCTTTGTCTCTATTATTATGTCCACAACGGATGCTGAGCCCGCTTATGTTGCCCACTTTCCCAGCTCCTGTTCTGGCACAATATTTCCTCCAATAAAATATGATCCAGTTTCACCAAAATCAGTGAAATAGATGGCGGTGTGTGACTTAGTGCCGTAAAGTGTTTTACACTTAGTCTTGTGTACCCTTAAATGTAGCATCAAATGATTTAAAATCTGTTATTTTATGGTAGAAAAGTTACCGTATTTTCCGGACTATAAGCCGCTACTTTTTTCCCCACGCTTTGAACCATGCGGCTTATACAAAGATGCAGCTTTTCTTCAGCCGCCAGGGGGTGCTCTAACGGGAAGTGCAAAAATGAGACAAACAGGGGAAGTCAGTGCAATGATGCAGCTTTTAAGTTGAAGGCCGTCGATCTGACTATCCAGGAAGGAAATAGAGCTGCTGCACGTAAAGTTGGCGTTAATGAATCCATGGTGAGACGTTGGAGACGGCAGCAGGAAGACTCGTTCAATAATAAAGAAACATTTACGGTACAAAATCTTTCTGCGTATCCGGTAAATATCTAATTTCTCAACCTGGATATCGCCGGCTTATAGTCCGGTGCGGCTTATATTCAGGTGCGCTCTATAGTCCGGATAGTACGGTACATAATGTTGCTTTAAAATGTAAGATTTGAAAGTGGCTTACTGTTTAGCAGTTAATGCCAATGATGCACAGTCCCTGCTTGCATCTGCTTTGCAATCAATGATCAATAGTTAGCCAAGGAACAAAGTGTAACTCCCCATAATACCACAAATTGTTGTTGTTATTACACATTTTGTTCTTGTGCGGATCAAACAAATGAGAGCTAACGTGTAAGTCAGTGATATCTGGTTGATTTTGTTCCTTCTAGACAGTGCCAGGCGAACTGCTACTTCCCTCTGCTAGTTGATATTTAGTCTGAGCTGATGTAAAACAAATGGCCGCCCTTTAAGAAATCAGTAAAGACAGTATGGTAGATGTTGGAAAATGTTCTGCAGTAATGTTTAAGTGAACGGGATTTGAAGTTAATGAGCTACAACATGGAAAACCACCAGATTGGCCCTTTTTAAGATATTGAAGTAACATTCGAAGACAGCAAATCTGCGGATAAGCTCTGATTTTTCGGGAAAGAATTCCAAACTCGTGATTCCTGTCGTGATTCAAGACTTCTGTTCTGGAGGCCTGCAGCTCCTCTCTTTGACGTCCTTCACTTCGTCTTTTCTTCTCCTCACTTTTTCCTCTCAGCTGTCGTCTGTCAAAAAGTCGTCCTCTCTCTTCTCTCCCCTACTTCCTTGATTTCCCATCTCCTTGTCTCCTCTCCTTGTTCTTTGCCTTCATTCCTACCCCTCCATCGTTGCCTCTTCTCTTCTTTGTCTTCCTTTTCTCTATCTTCCCCTCATCTCCTTGTTTCCTTTTCCCTCTCATGTCTTCTCCTCCTTCTCCCCTGTCCTTGCCTCCACTCCTTCTCCTCTTCATTTCTTGCAACGTCGTCTTTCTTTCTTCCTGTCCTCTTGTTTCTTTTCCTTTTTCTCTCCTTCTCCACCTCCTTCTTTCTCTTTCTTGTCCCCTTGTTTATTTTTTAGTACTCCCTCTTCACTCTTTCTTCCTATTAGTTTCTCTCCTTTTACTTTCTTGCAACCTCACCTCCTCCATCTCTCCATCCACCACCCTTTTCCCCTCTCTTCTCAGACTCTTCCTCCCTTATCTCCTGCTCTTCTTTTTCTTCATGTCTCGTCTCCCTCTTTCCCTCCCTCTCTTTCATTTAATGCATCCTTCCATCTCTCCTTTGTTTCCTCTTGCATCCCTCGCCTCTGTCTTTCTTTACCTCCATCATTCTGTTTTCACCTCTCCATTTTTTGTCCCACATACTTTTCCCTCTCTCTCTCTTCCTCCCACTCTTTTATTCTCTTCAGTTCGTTTTCTCATTCCTTCTTTTCTTCTCTATCTATCAAGCTGACAGTCGTTTTTATGTGGTACCTCGTTAAAGGACATGTTACCCTCCTCTTTCTTCTCTGTCTTCACTGTTGTGGTTCATCAACCACTCATCCCCTCTGTGATCCCTCCATCATCTTCAAATCCTCTCTGCTCTTTTCATTTCTTTGTGTGTCCCTCGTTGCCATCGCTTAACCCACAGGCGCCACAACAGCTTCACACACACGTCTTATTACAGCGTTTTGAACCAAAAATTTATATCGATGAGGTCAAACACTGTTTTGTCACGCTCGCACACACACACATGAGGATACACACATACATGTACAGACTATTTAACATGAGAAGACATCACGGGACTTTCCGTTCTCTTGCACTGATGCCAAAACTGAATTGTCTAGTTGTGTTTGTGGGGGGTGGTGGTAAATGTTATGTGACATGGGAGGTCCAGAAATGTGCAGTATGAGCTAAGCTAATGTTCGTTAGTTTGTGTGTGTGTGTTGAAATTAGTGTGTGCACACCCTGACATTAACGCCCCCGTCCAATTAAAGTGCTCTCTCATCAAAACAGTTCTGTGTGGGTACAATGACTGTGACGCAAGCGACGGGAACAATTTGCGGTGGCGGTCAAAAGTTTTCGCACGCTCAACGATTCGACGATCAATCATTTCGATATGTGAGTGAAATTTATGTGGCGGAGTGCAACGTTTGGTCAACAAGCGTTCAGTCGGTTTCTTGGTGTAGAAATGAGAAATTCAATTAAAGAACATTGTAGATTTATTTTACAAACTTATTAACTGGCTATGCAGGCGTGAAGCGATTTATTCAAGAGCTGTTGGTGTTGACAAGTATGTACTCTCCACGGAGTCCGTGCAACTTCACTGTAAATCGTACTCACTGGTCCTTTAAGTGCTTTGACTGCAAATCCTTTGCTGTTGACTGTGTACAGTAAGTTACTTGTCAATGTCTGCCAGTCAATTACTGTGATTTCTTCTTAGTGTACGTTACTATCAATGGCTACCAATTAATTACTAAGCCTTTTTTGTACAGTAAGTTACTTGTCAATGGCTGCCAGTTAATTACTAAGGCTTTTTTGTACAGTAAGTTACTTGTCAATGTCTGCCAGTCAATTACTGTGATTTCTTCTTAGTGTAAGTTTCTATAAATGGCTACCAGTTAATTACTAAGACTTTTTTATACAGTAAGTTACTTGTCAATGGCAACCAGTTCATTACTTTGATTTTTTTTTGTACAGTAAGTTACTTGTTAATGTCTACAGGTCAATTACTGTGATTTCTTGTTACAGTAAGTTACTTGTCAATGGCTACCAGTTAATTACTGAGACTTTTTTGTACAGTAAGTTACTTGTCAATGTCTGCCAGTCAATTACTGTAATTTCTTCTTAGTGTACGATACTATCAATGGCTACCAATTAATTACTAAGCCTTTTTGTACAGAAAGTTACTTGTCAATGGCTACCAGTTAATTACTAAGCCTTTGTTGTACAGTAAGTTACTTGTCAATGGGCGCCAGTCAATTACTGTGATTTCTTCTTACAGTAAGTTACTTGTCAATGGCTACCAATTAATTACTGAGATTTTTAAGCTACATGAAGACAATAAAACTACCTGAAAGAGCAAGAAACTGCCATGTCTATGTAACTGTGCTGTATGAAAGGGTTGATCAGCTGATATTAAGGTGAGTATTTATAGTAAACATGACAATGACGTTGTTTCTGTGTGATTCAGTCATCGATATGTCTGTATATGTTAGTATGTCGTGATTACAGTGTGTTTATATCTGATGTTTTGGACAGATTATATGAAATAATTCAAATTATTTGTCTCTTTATTGAATTTGATGCTAATATCTGTGGCTAACCCTAACCCGCTAACCTGAAAGTGTGTTTTTTATGTGTTTCTGTGTGTGTGTTTGTTTGTGCTTATATGTGTGTGTGTGTGTGTGTCTCACAGCTTGCAGATGGAGCCAGTTCAGCTATCATTAACCTTTCCACCTCTAGTACCAGCCTCCATGTAGGTAACATCATATTTTAACCCATTTCATCCATATTCAAACTTCCCATTGATCTGTCTATTGATACTTCCTGTCTCCCATTTCATGTTCGATAACCTTGTTTTAACTTCTTGAGATTAAAGTTGACGCTTGTAGGTCTGTTCACATTGGCAACAAGTAATGTTTGCAAACACAAACACACCTCTGGATATCTCTTCACTTCCCTTATATTCAATACATTCAAGAAATCTGCTGCTTTATTAAAAACACTGTCTATAATCCTTCATAATTTAAAAGCACTATGTAGACTCTTTTTAAGAAGAAGAATTATCATAGGCAGTACTAAAATGTATTTCGATTTTGTCATTTTTGAGTTGATCAATCATCGTGCTGTTGCTTCGGTTGCCCCGTCGTGTCGCTTCACACTTTACAACATCAGAAAGATCAGTCCGTACCTGACTCAACATGCTACCAAACTCCTGATACAGGCTGTGGTCATCTCACGACTCGATTACTGTAACACCCTACTGACGGGCCTCCCAGCCTGCACAGTGAAACCCTTTCAGATAATCCCGTACGTGGCGGCGTGCCTGGTCTTCAATCAACCCAAAACGTCACATGTTACCCCGCTGCTTATCAAGCTCCACTGGCTCCCTGTAGCAGCCCACATGAAATTCAAATCGCTAATGCTGACTACAAAGCAGTCTGTGGTTCTGCACCTCCTTGACTGTTGTGTTCTTCCAATGGACGACGCCTGGCTCTGCCACCCGTACGCTCAGGGCGATCCAAACTTTTCTCGTCTGTTGTTCCTCGTTGGTGGAACGTCATACCAGTTCCTACCAGATCCTCTCAACCTTTAAAAAACTCCTGAAGACCTCCAGCTCTTCAGAGAGGACCTCCTCTCCAACACTACCAACAACTGGACATGATAACTACCAATCTACCTTTGGATAAATGCCTAAATGCAAACGCCAGAGCCTTCACAGATATTACGTCCATTGATACAGTCTATGTTTTAAAGACAGTTCATGAGCTCAAATTAAAAAAAAAAAATCATTCAGACTTGAGGTGTGTCGTAATGAAAACACGTTAACTGAGCCTCATACATACAGAAATTAATAGAAACTAATGACTGCAGTATAAATGCATGCAAAAATCGTGATCTATCATGAAAAAAACAAACGATTCTCCAAATGAATTCCTCGTGTTGACAGTAACCCACACTGTGCTTCACTCACGAGGCAGCAGACAGTAGCAGAGATCTAATTTTAGAGCGAAACTCTTTTTATTGATGAAGTTTATTTTCAGTAAGACACTGATGGATAACTCTGGCTGCAGACAGATGAGGGTTGACCTGGAAGAAATGCGATAAAGAAGACAGAAAATGATGCTTTTCTTTCTCTCTGGGATGAAACAAGAAACCTTTTTTTTTTCCTTTTTTACATTTTTTGCTTTTTTGGTCGAGGCTCAGGAAAATACTTTCTACTTTTTTTTTTTACAGAGTGACACACGCCGAGCCGTGCGGTTACAGAAGAAACTGGATCCCAGATTTGAACGGGGAGACCACGCTCCTTGTTACATTCTTCCATTTTATTTATCTAAGCCAGGTCAATTTGAAGACTTAGCCTGACCCGGAGCAGGCTGCGCACACAAATACAGACATCCAGTAGTGCTCTCAACCTCCTCGCTCAGACAGTAATTGAGGGTGATTTCTTTCTCTCCAAACAAAGATATTTGTTTTATTAAGGGTCAGATATTGAAACCAGTCAAATTAAAGGCTCGGCTTTCTGTCTGGCCGGGGCCAAAGTCAACAGAGCTGCTATAGATCCTCTATACCACAACTCTCTGTAAGCAGACAGTTACTAAAGGCTGAGGGAGGGATGGATAAATGAGAGAGAGGGGTTAAGGAGGGAGAAAGTGACTTAAAGAGACGCAGGGGGAAGGAAAAGAATCAGAGTTTGACTGAAATGAGGAAAAAGAGAGAGGACTAATATCTCATGGCACCAGAAAAAGAAAAAGCTCTCTCTCTCATGTGCTGTAAATCCTGCCTTCTTAATCTCTGGGTCTCGACCAAAAAAAACGGGTCATGGGCGTATATGTATGTTTGATGATTACCAGATTACTGCAGCGGAGCGGTGCGCTCAGCGGAGCGGCTTCCAAGGCGGATCAGTCAGATTTAGTTTCAGAGTTGGAAAAGTTTAAGAAGATCGGCTGTCAGTAGCGTCATGGCTCCTCAAAACCTCGGAGGCACCGACCCCCCTTCGAGATGTTTGAGATCAAACGTCGCTCAGATGGAAAATGAACATTGTGTGTCGCGTTTCATGCGCAGCATCCAGGCTTGATGATGGTATTTGTGATGGATCAGCCCCCTCTCTCTCTCTTTTGTTGTTTTTTCGAATCCTTCCGTAAGATAGTTGCGTTTGAAAAAGCTGTCACTTCCACATAATGTAGTTTTTGTGTCCGTGTTTTCCGTTGGTGACGTGTTTCATGCGAATTTGTGCCCCGTCGAAAAGTGTGAGTGTTCAACTCTAGCATTAATTCTCATCAAAACTATTCAAGTTTGATGCCAAAAAACAGTCGAGTTTGGATGTAATCCCGCTCTGAAAATGTTGTAGTTTGCCTCTTGTTCCATAAATCCTTCCTGGCTGCTTTAGAAACAGAGAAACTAACTGAAATGGCCTCATGCCAGCTGTCCTTGTGGCATTTCTTGGAGGGGGGGCTTTATGAAACACACATTTATGGCCTTATAATGACACTGTGACCAGAAACAAGATGTCAAAATAGCTTACTAAATCATTATTGTTTTTCTTGTTCTGCTAATTTCAGCTGCAGACTGATGTAAGCTGCTGTTCACCTCCAGCATGTGAATGCTGCACATATTTGCTGCCCAGAATGTCATTCAGATGTGTCCGTGCACTTCTGGATGGCATGGGTGTATTGCTTTTATAAGTCCATCGATACACTCGGGAGCCAGACTTTAGCATAGCAGATACTGCAGAGTTAACAATCCCTAAATGTCACGCAAAAACGAGACAAGACGTCTCTGGTTGGGTATTTGTTATGTCAGTCTTTGTAATCGTTTGATGAATTGCAGGTTAAAAGATTTGTATAGTTTTAAATCTGCTAATATCTTTAGACTAACTCTGAATGATATCCCTCATAGTGATAAACCCACCAAGAAATTGTGATTTGACTGTTTTGTCTTTACCTTCATTGCTGTCATCAGTGTTGTTTTCACTTTAAAGATCCACTGAAACCATGATCAGCTATACCTGCCCAATGCAAAACAGCAGGTGGACAAAGTTGAACATGGTGAAGCATTTAGCAGCTAAAGAGTCAAAGTGGTATCATCTCCAGGACAAGAAGGTTTTGGGTTTTTATGGCGGTTTTTAGGGAGTTTGCATGTTCTCTCCAGGTGCTCCAAGTTCCAAAGACATGCAGGGTTATTGGTGACTTCCAAAATTACAAATGGTTGTTTGTCTCAATGTCTCAGCCCTTTGATGACCTAATGACCAGGTTGCAATGACAACTTGGATGGGCTCCAGCCCCCCTCCAAAGGATAAGCAATTATAGATCGATTGATGATGGAAGGTGGCCAAAAAGATGACAAAGTCGGAGTAAGTCGGATTTTGGTCTGAAGTATTTCAACAGAATTTTAAAACATTAAAACTGTATTTTGCTCTTAACTAAGAAGTTCGAATCATAACCTTAATTCTTTTGGAACAGTGACTTTATCTACTCTTGACCTGTAAAAAAAACCCTGAACCTGAGATGTTTAGATATCTGTTAGAAAAACCTTCCAGTCAAAGCTTCAGGAAACATCACTGATGGATATTCCTGTGGTCAAACTGCTGCTCAGTGGCTCTTTAAATTGAAATCCTTCCATGATTCACTGGTGGCTCATTGCTAATGCTACATCCCAGTTCTTTTTGAGGTTATTTCGAACTAGCCAGAAATATAGTATGCATCATTTCCACCACGTTTGAAGAATTTTCAAAGAAATTAGCTGCCGGGTAGTGCGAGTGCAGAACAGCAACTGGAAAAGCTTTCAGGAACTGGATATAGATTGAGTCACTACTGTGCAGTGTCAATCAGTGATAGCAAAGACTACATTTATTTATGTGAAAATGCCACAGATTTTTACTTGAGGTTTTGTGCTCTGCCTTGAAACCACAGTGGAGGGAATGACAAATATACACAAACAAGCTCTGCTGAAACATCTATTCCAGTCTCTCCACATTCTTCACAGTTTATTTTGGAGATACAGAAATAAGTCAAAGAAAATCGGTGCAGGTTTTTGGGCAGAATTGCTCGGTGGTTTAGGAATTTTCTCCTGAAAGCACCCAACCTCCTGGCTAAACAGAGCAAGACACTGAAGCTGTGTCCAAATTCAGGTGCTGGATCAGCAGTCCATATTCCTAGACCAAACGTTTCAAGGTTTAGAAATGGCCCAATGCTTTTGCAGCAGTCGATATCACATAATTTTGGGGTGTCCAGTCATGTACCATGGAGAGTTGAGAGTCTGCATGTTTATATTCCACCTCAGCAGGTGATCACATGAGTTGAAGGAGTGCTAGTCAGTGGGTGAAGTCTTTGCAATAATCAAGTACACTGATTAGTTGTTATTATCGAGAATTCAGTCACGAGATCTCAACCTGGCTGTAAAATTACAGGAGATTTGGTGGATTTTGGTGGAACACCATCATAAAAACCGTCCTCCCAAGAAGTGGTGGTGTTCAGGTGATGATGCATAAGGACTTTGGTGTAGTTTCTTTCTTAAAGCATCACCACAATTGTTCCCTAACCATGTATCTTTGAGAAGAGTTACATTTGGGGCAACTAGACTTGGTTGTAGATCCATGAAGACATATCACCTCTCATCCAAGAGACTTGAGGTAAAACGTCTTAATGTATCTACAACAACAACTCCAGTTGCCCCACAGTTAACTCTTCTTGAAGAAAGATGACTTGGACAACTGAGAACCTTCACCGACTTCTTAACCATGTAGTTATTATTGCAACCATGATGACGAACGTCCACAAACCTTGACAAAGTAGTCACTTTAACCCAAACCACAATGTTTCCCCTAAACTCAACAAACCCTAGCATTGTCACGTCATTAAAGAAGAAGTGATTTTAACAGTTATGGAAAGAAATGTCGTGCAGAACATTCTCATGTGTGATGTCGATTTCAAACTACGTATTCTGGGCTTTAATTTGAAGCACTTTGATCAAATGAGGGTGTATTTTCAGGAAAAAATGCTGTGGTCCCCAAGAAGAATCAATGACCGCGAACAATGACTATGTTCAGAACACTTGTGGTGTTTTCTCCCAACTGTGTATACCAAGAACTCTGCACACTGTTTAACAGTTGTCCATCAAGTGAAGAGTCACGGCTCGTACTGTAAACTTTGGCAACCTGGATCTTGTCACAGATTATCACTGGTATTTACACTTTGTTGGCTGTTTGAGAACAACTTTCTGGTGATAAACTGATTTTTACGAGTCAACAAAAAGCTAAATGCTCCATCAGTTTTGGTCTCCATGAGCTTGGATTGTCTACATTGCAGCTGCAGAGCCTTTCTTCCAGCTTCAGGCTTTGACCTCTGACCTCCACAATTGCTGTGGAAGGGATTTCCCCACAAAAAGCATTTTACGAAGCTGCTCTGAGCTGTTATGTAAATCCAGTCCCTCTGCTCGCAGAGTTCTTGGCAGTGCCAGTCTGGTTTGGTTAGCCTGGCTTTCCCTGCAGGGCGTAATGATAGGCTGTAAACCACACTGACACCCTGAACAGACCACTGCATGTGTGTGTGTGTGTTTTAATGCGTGTGTTCGATCTCTTGAGTGTATACTAAATACCCGCCGCAGTCTGGAACGCTCCACCGACGACCTTAATCTGTCTGAATCAGGAGTCGGGTACTTGACTGAACACACCTTGACACACACTAGTGGACACACACACACACAGTTTCTGGCGCCCCTGTCATCAATGCTTGGCACCGGCTGCACACAGAGGGCACATTAACACACACCAGACACTTCACGCCTCAGACACACACTGCCAAGCATGTGTGTGTGTGTGTGTGTCATGTCCTTTTCCATGCCATGCTGCCACTTTGGAAAAATTAGGAATTTCGTACACTGTAAAAAAAAAAAATCGTAAAAAAACAAAAGACAAACCCCATAAAATTAAATATCATAATTCAAATAAATGTCAAAAAGTTTACTGAAAGTTTGAAGTTGAGGTTTTGGCAGAGAAGCGTTGTTACATTTTACATCTATCAATAAAGTGACGATACTAATAGTTCTACAGAGAAACACTGCGGCCATTCAACACAATTTCACAGGCATTGGGGTTCAATATCTTGCTCAAGGACACTTTGACTAAAGTGGGGGTGCAAGGACTCGAACTATATTTAACTACAGATCATTATTTTACATGAAAATACTGTATAAATAACGTTGTGATTCTGTGCAAAAAATAGCTTTAATACTTAAAATAGCAGATTGGTTGTTGATTTACAGATAATGTCTGTAATTTTACAGAGTTTTGTTTATAATTTTTTATTTTAAAAAGAAGAAACCGTGAAAATTTTGCTATTTTCTTTTACAGAAAAAAGAAGAAACCGTGAAAATTTTGCTATTTTCTTTTACAGATTATAGTATTTTTTTTCTGTACAAAAATTATAAAATAACTGTAATTTGTTGTTATTGGCACAATACTTCAAAATAACAGTTTGTTTGTTATTTTACAGATAATATCCGTAATCTTACAGGGTTTTGTAAACAATAAAAAAACAAACAAACAAACAGTTTTGCTATTTTCTTTTACAGATCATAGTATTTTTTCTGTACAAGAATTATAAAATAACTGTAATTTGTTGTTATTGGCACAATACTTCAAAATAAGAGTTTGTTTGTTAATTTACAGATAATATCCGTAATCTTCCAGGGTTTTGTAAACAATAAAAAAACAAACAAACAAACAGAAAACTACTGTAAAAAAATGTGTTAGTTATTTTCCATAAATTTATGATTATTTTTACAGTGTATTTTCCCCCTCTTGGTTATATGTGTGTGTGTTACTCTGTGGGAAGTAGGAGAAAGGGGATTCCACACCAAACCAGTGCCATAAGAGCACTTTTGTTCTACATTTATGCCTACACACACACACACACACACACACACTAAAACGCACACAAACACACACAAAGGAAAATGTGGTACATGCGTCATGAGTGTGAACACACACAAAGGAAAATGTGGTACATGCGTCATGAGTGTGTTTTAAGCTCGAGTGTTCCTCGGAGGGTTGAAGGTTGCAGGGCGGGGATGGGTCGGACTGAAATGTGTGTTTTTGTGTGTGTGTGTGTGTGTGTGTGTGTGTGAAGGGGCAGGCTGGTAGTTTGATCTGTCCCCTTGGTATTCCCCATCTTTGTAGTCGTTATTTCCTTGTTGCGTCACACACGCACACACACACACGTGTACACGCACACGCAGACAGAGTTTTTATTTCTGTGAGAAAATATTCGAAAATGAATGTTTAAACAGGCCGCTCGATGTTGCCAGTGTGAACAGACTTATAGTGAATTTGACGGATGAGGCTGCTGCGTACTTCTTGATAAAAACACATAACAGGGGGTTTCATTCAAAAGATGTTATATATTCCCCCCAAAAAAATCATATTGTATAAATCAAAATGACTCGAATCCAAAACCACAAAAAGCCATCAGTCAACATTTCAAAAACAAAGATATTTTATCCTCCAAAACAGAACGACATTGTAAGCGCCGGCCTCACGATGACTCATAGCGGTAATAGTAGGACTTTAACGGCCTTTACTTTCATGCCAGCAGTCATTTTGTAATAGAGGGATTTATTTCTTTTTTTTTTTTTTTCAAATAGTGTACGTTTCACTTTGGAGTGAAACCCTTAATGTGTAATGAGAATAAGTATTACGAAATGTGTTGAAAAGGTACTTAAAATGTGTTTAATCCTGTTATTTTAGTGTGCGGTTACATTTTGTCAGCGTTTTGTGTGTCTGTACTGATTGAGTGTTACAGCGTGTGATGAAATTTAATTTGTGTCTGACCTGCCTTTTGCTGTTAACGCTGACTCTAGATGTTACAGTGGGTAAGTTTGTGAACCATTTTTTGTTTAATCGTGCAAGAAAGTGATGGATGTGAGCGCAGTGCATGGTGTGTGTGATGGAGGTTCTTCGTCTGTCTGAATTTGTGTGTTAAACATGTCATGATAAGGGGCCCTTTAATCAGAAAAAAGAGTATTAGATGATGAGGCTGTACTTCTATAGAGCATAAGTCATGATCTCATCTGGGCTCACCTCTGTAACCTAACGCCATCCCTCATTCAGCATGTTTTTCATCTATCTTTCTGAAAATGAAGCAAGTTCCTGGAGTTTACTTTCTATATTTTAAGTCAAATGTACCATGTTCAGCAAGAGCAAACGCCCCAGAACGGCACAAAACATGAGAAATGTGCTGCAACTTAAGAAACAATTAAAAAACGCGTAAGGAAAATGCAAAACAAACACAACAGAAACATGCTGCAAATGGCAAAAATGCAAAAAGATCTCCAAGATCTAGCACACACTGCAAGCTCTTTTAGAAATCTCAGTTCAGTAGTACACTGTGTACACTATGTACTACCTGGCTTATTTCACAGATTTCAGCAGTAGTGTTGTCTCAACTGCCTAATTTCTGTATTATCAGCATGTTGCAGTGTATTAGTGTTTTTAGTTTGCACAGTTTTTCTTTTGCAGCACTCATAGGTTGTTGTATTTGTTTTTGAGTTGGCATCGTGTCCTACACTTGCTCTCATCAGCCACCATACGTATGATTACGAATCTCAAACCAAGGCAAACATGAATATTTTGCTTTTAAAAAAGTCTGTTTGAAAGTAATAAACACAAATTGCAAAAAGTGTAACTACAGTAAATTTACCACACCAGCTGTTCCCTGAAACTTCGAATACATTACATTTGGCCTCTTAATGTTTGGGACTTGTTGTTGGTCTTGACTTGGCAATTGACTCTGGACCTTATATCCAAGACTTGAGCTTTATCATTCCTGTGACTTGCAGAACAGTGACTTTATTCCAGCTGTGCCTAACTCTCTGCATTGCATATTTTCTCAGTCTTAAGGAGAGGAAACATCAGAGCCACAGACAAGCTGAAGTCCCCTTTAGAGAACTTGTAGTCCCTGTAGAGAAGTTCTGCTTCCAGTCAGTGACCACATCATGCACCCAGAAGCAAAATGAGTGCAAGAATCTGACAACATAGCTCCGCGTGCACACAGCTGATACATTTGTTTAATAAATTCAGTCCAGGCATGAACCGATAATATTTCTGTGCCCGCAGAATATTTATGTGTAACAGAGAAGTGATGTAAAAGAGCTCGGAGCAAAGTAAGCAGAGGGATTCTTTTCATTCATACATAAACATACATTTTTCTGCTACTGTTTTTGGTTTTTGTGGCATAAAATGTTTTTTATGATGTCCACGTTGGTTTTGTCCCCTTTGTGCCTGTTCCCGCCCTCACGTTGCCCGTTTCCATTGCCTCAGAATGCCCATATAGCATGACCTTAGTGCCACTGAGCCACCAGAGGCAATTTTTACTTGTGTTGACGTGAGTTGGCTAACTTCACGTTGTTATGCGATCATTGGAAAAATCATGAAAAGCGGGTTATTTCAGAGCCCGGTGGTGCGCTCGCTCCTCTACGAAGGCAAACAGATCTCACTAGAGGGATTTTCTTGTGTGTTTTTTAAAGGTCAAAGGTCATTACAGGAGTCAGGATGTTCAGTAGGATCATACTGATCAATGATGTAGGGTCTGCCACAGAGGATTTGATGAAAGAAGAGATGAACTTTGGAGTTTAATCCAATGCAAACATTTCAAGAATAACAAGAATTTGGGTTATTGTCACCTCCAGTCCGTTGTGAACTTCTGACCTCTCATTGTGTGATCAACAGGAGGAGGAGTTCATGGATTGGTGGAGTAAATTCTACGCCTCAACCGGAGAGAAAAACAAGTACGGGACTTACCTGGAGAGAGGCTTCGACACGCTAAAGGTAAGTCTTTAATATTTAAGTCAAAACTGACTGAAATTCAGTTAATTATGGTTAAATCAAACAAGCCATGTGTAACAGCACCCACCTGTCAATCAAAGCAGCCACGTTCTTAATATATATGTGCATAACTTTAATCCTTCAACAGCCTTTGCACGTCAAATGCATATTTGCAGGTCAAATAAAGAAAACGGGAGGGAAAACAAGACGAATAGAAAGAAAGATGGAGACAGTGCAGCCCTTTGTTCCATTTTCTTAAAATGTTTTGCTCGTTGCCCCACCATTTAAATCACATTTTTGACCTCCTGCCAGTCTCCTCCGTCAGTCTGTCCCTCCATCCTTACCCTCCTCCCCCTCTCTTCTCATGCCCTGTCCTCCCCGTCCTCCGGCGCCGTGACATTCCGACCGTTTTCCGAACAACTCCGATGACTCATCCGTGTTGAATTCGCTTCGGGAACGCAGCAGTGGGACGGATTCAGAGTAAAAAAAAAAAGGCCGCTCTCTTCAATTGTTTTGGCGAGTCCCGAAAATGAGGGATCACGTCAGCCACCGTCAACGTCTCGTTCTTTAAGAGTCTGCCACGGTTCACCCGGCATCCCAGGAGCCACTCCGCCATCGCCCACGCTCCGCTCAACCCTTATCCCGATTCTCTCGGCCCAAACGCCGACCTTTTCTTCCACGGGGACTCAAAGCACACGTCACTCTTCTTGTCTGATGCCCAAACAAATGACTAATCATGTCAGAATTTGGCCTCTTCTTTTTTTTATTACTCTTAAATTAGACCTCTAACCTCTCCCTTGAAAGCCATTCCACATCAGTGCTGCAGCTTTAGCTCTGTACCAAGTCTTGGTTCATTTTACAGCTGTAAAATTACTTCTTCTGCATCTTCATTCTCGGGTGAACAACAGCATAAATAGTAATATTTTGATGGTTTTTGATGCTCAAATACCTTCACATTAAGTTTTGTAAAAGATTAACAAATTACACACATGCAAACTTCTGTGAAGGTTTTCAGTCGTCCAGGTCCAGGAGAAGTGTTAAATCTGGGGCAACTGCACATGGTTGTAGATCTGTGAAGATGTTTCACCTCTGATCCAAAAGGCTTCCTCAGTTCTTACTGATTGGTTGGTCGGGAAGTCCAGGTATAGACCCACAGAAGTCTGAACTGTTATTTAGTCTCCTGGGAGGTGACAATGGTGGATAAGCGTCCGAGGTGTCCGAGGCCTCCTCCTCTTTTGGGGGATGGTTTCTTTACTTCTACATGAATAACCTCCTTCACTCCTCTTTCAAACCACCTGTCCTCCCTATCAAAACACACTAAAAGAGAGTCTAAAGAAAGACTACAGAGTCTTGTCCTGATGACTTGGCCCTCCTGTGAGCCATGGATTTGTTGAGTGGCTGTTTGGTTTCACTGATGTATTGGTCTGTGCACCCCTAACTACATTGGATTGCCTTACACCAGATTGCTTTTCTTGGTGTGAGGAGCACGGTCTTTGGGGGAGTACCCAAATGTCGTAATGTGTTGTTGGGTTTGAAGAACTGAAAACTTTAAATTCCCTACTAACTACCTGAAATGTTCCAGAAAAGCATTGCAGTGCTCCTATGTAAAAGTCCAATTCTTTGTCTTTTCCATCAGATGAAAACATAAAAGTAAAACTAAATAGCACAATAGAGAACAATAACGGCTTTCCCAATAGTCATTGACCCTTGAAAGGCTCTTTCCATTTAGCCATCTAGTGGGTGTATTTTTTTCATTCAGGAAGCCTATTAAATGGTTTCACCCCTGCTGATGGAAACACATCTAAGTCGCCTTTGAGTTTTTTGCGACATTTCAAAACTTTGCTCAAAATTCACTTGACAGTTGGATGGAAACTAGTGAAATGACCAATGAGCCACTGGTTCCATCGTCGCTTTGCCTCACTTTCACCCTCTCCTCATCTCCTCCCTCCTCCCTCCTCGCCTCTCCTCTAGTCTCCTGCTCCTTTCTTTCCTTCGACAACCCCTTCAGTCAGATCTGCTACTGTCGCAGGGAAATGAGCCACTGTTTCCAACCTTTCCAACCTCCTTTACCTTCCTGTCACCCCATGCTGCCACCTCTTTTCTCTTTGCCCTCCTACCTCCTCTCGTTCGCCTCTGCCCTTCGACAGTCCTTGGGTTGCCACTCTCAGCTGAGACACAGTTTCCAGCCTCTCTTTGACCCCAACTAAACTCCCTCTCTTAATACCCTCACCTTTCCTCTCAGCCTCGACTTTTCTGTCGCCTCCATTTCTGTCACCTTTTTGTTTTTGTTTCCATCTCCTCCTTCTGAGCCTTTTGCAGTTGCATCAACAATTTAGCACTCTCTTCTGGCGCCATCATGGAGGTCCGCTACAAAATGAGCTCTAGAAATGGCAAAATAAATCAGAACTAGTTGAGCAAATGAGAGATCCAAAAATCAGAACTTGACAGTACCTTATTTCTTATATTAAGTGAAATTATTATATTAAGTTCACTAGCAAGGACCACACCACAACATTCATTCATTCACTTCAAGGTTTAATGGAAATTGGTGAGGTTTTGTGCAAAAATGGGCAAAGATGTAGAGTAGGGATGGAGCTGACGCAGCCACCTGTGACAACACCAACCAGTTAGTCAAAGTGGCCATGCCTTTAATTCTGCATAACCATAACCTGAACAGGTGAGTTGTATATAAATTCACCCTCAGTACAGTTGTCATGAACGGGGAAATTAGCTACAGAGACCAAAACAGTTTTTTGTACCAGGCTGTAAACATGTTTATTTCTGCTGTGAAGTTGGACATTTGGACATGGGGACTTATGGAGACTGACTTGTTCTTTAGCCTCAAGGAACTACAGTTTTTTGAACTTCTTCGTTTGTTTCATTGGTTTGTAATGTACCCATAGACTGAATTCTCAGTGGATTTGTTGATATTCATTAAGAATGGACGTTGGAGATAATATGTCATCTGAAAGTGTATGTCGCACTGAACCTAAAAACGTATTTATCACATCTGAGTGTTCAGAATTGACTGATTGGAGAGAGATCGAGATTGTACAACTGGGACTAGTAGGAGTAGTTGACACGTAGTGAGTCTCTGAATTGTGAAGGTGGGAAACTTGGGGGAAGAAGGGTCTTTCATTTTAAACAACCTTTATGACCCTTCTGTTGATAGCATTACGTTACAAATGTGCCACTAGGGTGTTGGTTAGCTCAGTTAGTAGAGCATCTACCCCATGTACAAAGGCTCAGTCCTTGCCCCAGGGGCCCAGGGTTCGAATCCGACCTGTGGCTCTTTCCCGCATGTCATTACCCATCTCTCTTTCCCCACATTCATGTCACTCTTCAAGCACATTCATGAAGAAGAGCTGTTGACCTTCTGCCAAAGTGCATCACTTCACCTAAAAGACATAATTTTCTGTTTACTTGCCTGAACCTGCTCAGTGTCACCTCATCTCTTCCTGTCCTCTCTTTACCATCTCTGTTCTGTCTGTTTTAATCTCCTGTCCACGGCTCATGCCTCTGCCTACAACCTCCTTCCTCTCCTCCTCTCAGTCTTTTCTATGTTATTTTGCTTCTGTCACAAAGCCGTTGCTGTTTCCATCTTTGCCATGACTTGGTTCACCTCTTGCCCTCCATTCACTTTCTCCTCAACTTTTCTCCGCTGGTCCTGGGTTTGGGCGTGAGCTAAAGTTTCCAGACTTGTCTTTCATTTGCATCATCACTACTTTCTTCAAGTCGTTCACACCTATAACCTCCTCAAACTCAGCTTCACCTTTACACAAATAATATTTATTTTAAGTGTTCACTTCTTTTGCTTTCCATTATAACTTTGTTATTTGCATTGAACTGTTTTTACAGTTTCTGACTCAGGTAAAACAGCTATGAAGCAAGCAGGCTGCATTTGCAACCAGATGAACAAATATAATTAGCTGTTACTGTGCTACTGGATTAAGAGGGGGGAAAAGCTCATAAAAGGTTTTGCGTTCACATATTGAAGAACAGAACAGTATGGTGGTTACCGCCATCGCTTCCATGTGTTGTGGTGTGATTTGTTTCAACCAATATCAACATCTTATCTGAATTTGACCCGCCGTTCCTATCACATCCACTGGTATCAAAACAAGAAAGAAGTGGTAAAGAAGTCAAGCCCACATCTTGCTTGATTTGATTGGTTGCCTGGGACAAGTGTGATGGCCCTTTGAGACAGAACGCAACAATGGCATCACTGCGCTCTGAAACTCATTATTTTTAGTGGCCTGAAAAGGCCAAGACATTGACTCCGCACCTTGACCTGAAAAGTTTGTATTTAAACCTCAAAACCTCTCAAAGATTGCAAGTTGCCATTCCCACCCTCGCTTTGATTTTCCTACAATTTTACCAACGAGATACTTGCTAGAGTGGTGGCCTTTTGCAACATGAATGAATAGATGCTTGTTAGTGAGCTTAGAGGTCCTGTTGGGCAGACTTCATGAGAATGAGATACCAAACTCCCAAGATAGTGGCCATTCAATTGAATGAAAATGGCTTGCTGGGTGCAAAAGCCAACAACATTGGCACAGGGACCTTCATGAAATAAAATATTGACCTTGTTTGCAGTTACAGGTGTTCTATCAAGAGTTTTACAGATAGTTCTTCTATAATGGTTGTCTATGGGGAAAGTTCTTTCTAAGCAAGTCACCAAGCAAGGTCATATTTACCATACAGCCATAAGAGTGGCATTAATCTTCTCACTGAACTCGTGGCCACAAAGCTTAAGATCTATTTGTGCATATAGAGGAGGTTAAGTCAGTTTTCTCCACATGTATCATGCATCAACCCTACAACCCCTTGTGCTTTGTCTAAAACGTCTCCCCTCTCCCTCGGTATTGGGTTTGGTGTTCAAGTAGTGAAATGAACCGCTGTTTCCAGACCTCTCTTTTTCGTTTACATCATCCCCCCTCATCACTCTCTCTTTGTCCCGTTCCTCTCCTCCCCCATCCTCTCCCTGCTTTTCCAACTCTTTCACCCCTTCTCCACCCAAATCTTAACCATGTACCCTTCACTCCTCTCATCTCCCTCCTCCCTCTTTCTCCTCATCTCGCCACATCTCTCTCTTCCCTAACTTGCCTCTTTGTTTCCCTCAGTCCTCTTGATAGTGCTGTAGTTTTGCCACTTCTAGCACTTTTGTTGGTCTGATGCTTGAGTGAACCACCGGTTCCAGTTTTCAGCGACTGGCTGCAGAGCTATCATTCCTCCGTGATAGGAAAAGAATGAGGGAACGTGTGACTGATGCAAACAAACATGACTAATGAAAAGGAATGAATCTTTTTTGTGCTTTTGACACATAGACGTCCCTGCCCAAACACAGTATGTAGACATTTACACATGCACACACACTCCATGCCTCGTGCCAGCGCCCCTGCAGTGTGAGTGTAATATAGTGTTGAGTAGCGTTTGGCTCGAGTTTAAATCCAGTACCAGTGGAATTACTGCAGCCAATACTGCAGCTATGATGCCATATAGACCTCCACTCCACCTCTTCCCTCATCTCTTAGATTTTTTCATCATTCAACAATACAATCAAAACCTCCTAATACAACCCAATAAGATGTGATTGACTCCTCTCCTCTTCTACAGGTGTACGGCCGAGAGTTAGAGAAGGTCGAGGGTTTCGAAGGTCTCTCAGATTTCTGTCAGACTTTCAAACTGTACAGAGGAAAGACTCAGGATGAAGGAGAAGATCCTTCAGTTGTGGGAGAGTTCAAGGTAAAGCATGTTTTCTTCTGTGTTCTTATGTTACGCAAACATTTTAAACACTACTTGTTTATATTTGTTCAGTTACATAACTTCAAGACTTGTTTTTTCTGATCGCATGCCATGTAGTTCTGTGTTATGTAGCAATGTTTTGTAATGCATGACTTAATGTTCTGTGTTGTTCTACGGCCGGGTTGTACCGACAGAAAACCTCAGAAACTTTAACATGAGTCCTGATTTATAATTAAGAACTAATCTCAGTATATCCAAGTTTATTAATGCAGGCCAAAATATAAAAGAGTGAAAGCCAAATTGGTATTTTTTGCCATTTAGTGTGCCCAGTTCACCTCTGCCATTATGTATAGAGGTTGCTGAGACTGGTTACATTGCCTGTTTGCCCAGCTCCTGTTCTGGCACAACACTCCTCTTCAGGAGTCTGTAACTTTCTTCTAGGAATTTGAGAAAAGTTTTAAAGTCTGGTGTAATACAATTTAAAAATAAAACTAATCAAACCAACCTAACCTACGTCATATTAGGTCACATCAAGTTAATTGTTAATTGTGCAAGTACAACAAGCGCAAACAGATTATTTCATGTATGTGCGACAATGTGTGAAAAAACTGGATGGAGGTGGAATATAGATGAGAGGATGTCAAAGCACATCACCGCATCTTTTTTTCATTTCAAGTGAATTTAAATGTTTTATTTCCTTTCTTTAAAATTGTGTCTTATCTACTTTGACCCTCCTCACCCTCACCAGGGTATGTTTAAGATCTACCCACTGCCGGATGACCCCTCCACCCCTCCTCCCCCAAGACAGTTCAAAAAGCTTCCCCCCAACGGCATCGAGGAGTGCTTGGTCCGAGTCTACATCATCCAGGCCCAAGGACTGCAGCCCAAAGACACCAACGGGAAGGTACAACGGATAGAGGAGTGTCTAATTTTTATTGTGTTTACATAATTAAAGTCAGAAAGATGGTTTGGGCAACAAATAAGTTTATCTTTTCAACTTTCTGTTTTCAGTGTGACCCCTACGTGAAGATCACGTTGGGGAAAAAGACCATCAACGACAATGACAACTACATCCCCTGTACACTGGACCCCGTCTTTGGAAAGTACGTACTGTAACGTCCCTTTTAAGCTGAGTTTGTCTGTCTGTCTGTGGCTGCGACCAATTTTCCGGACTTCCCCTGAACTTGCAGACTATACACTCGTGTTCCCGGGAGAGCCTCCATTCTATCTCATATCGCATTTTATCCCCAGTGCCGCTGCAGACGTGATGCGATGAGCGCGAACACGTCACGTAACATATGAACAGAATCCACATGGGATCAGTCTGTTTTGGATGGTGGACATTTGGATACAGCCTCGGTCTGTTTCTGTATTTCTTGCTCTTCTTCTTCGCCAGTCGCCAGTTCATTGGGATTTCATTCATTGGGGATAACATGTTCAAGCTAAAACCTGCTGCTGTAAGCTGCTCTCATCCTTCCAGTCAGTAGTTTTAGTGTGGGGTATCCCCAAAGGAAAAAAACACCTGTTACCTTTCAGCTTTTTGGCTTCTCGCTCCTTTGAGGTCTAGTTTAACTGTTTGACGTATAATTGTGGCTTTAATTGGAGACTTTGAAAACTGAAAATGGGGCATCTACTCTGCAGAAAACTCTTTATTATTCTCATCCTCATTCAACATGTTAAATGATAGGTGGATTTACTCTTTCCAGCCCGAACTCATCACTCAGGTTGAAACTAAGGCAATCCTTTCCATGAACACATCTCATTCAACAGATTTATGTTGCACTTTTTTAATTAGTTTCCACTTTTTTCTTCTTATTCTCTTTGTTGTTTCTTCTGTCTTGCTCTCCCTCTGGGGCCTTTTTCGTTTTTACCCAGAAGGGGTCGCTGTACTCACACCAATCACGGCATGAGGACAGAGGGAGGCACATCAGAGCTCAGACTGACAGCTGCTCTCAGTGACTGGTTGAACAAGCAGCGCAGAGCAGCTCAGGGATAAAACAGTAGATTTGATCTCATGCTGCATACACATGCTCTGTAAAAATGTGATTAAAGTTCAGGTTAAGGAGGTAACGTGAGTGAAATGGGACTGATTATCATCCGAGTACACGGCCGTGTATTTAAAAAGGGCGTCCTGTCATGTCCCATTATGTCGTAAATTGTTACATCACTTAACAGGACATTTCACCAACAAAGGCCATGCCAATGTGGATATAGAATTATTGTGGATCATAAACATGATCAGCTTATGGTCAGATACCAAATGTGGTCTCTGTGAGGTTTGCAAACCCTCGAAACCTTCAGACCTTTGACTATCTTCCTTCTTTTCTTTCAGGATGTTCGAGCTCACCTGTTCCCTCCCTCTGGAGAAAGATCTCCGGGTGATGCTGTATGACCACGACATGCTGACCAAAGACGAGAAGATCGGAGAGACGGTGATCGATCTGGAGAATCGCTTCCTGTCCAAATACGGAGCCATGTGTGGCCTGCCGCAGTCCTACTGTGTGTGAGTAGAGTTGTATAACTCCTGTTATTTATATTGTTCATTTATTCCTACACGCTCACACACAAATTTTCCTATGTCTCTCGACCATTAGATCGGGGGTAAACCAGTGGCGAGACCAACTGACACCCTGGCAGCTGCTGCACAGAGTGTGCGAACGGCGAAACCTGCCAAAGCCCGTCTACCACGATGATGTAGTCAACTTCAGAGGACTCCAATACACCGCTGCAGACCTTGGTGGGTGACAAACGCTAACAAATCATTAACAAATAAAGACTGTAGCCTAGATGTCTGTTGTAATAAATCCACAAATCAAGATCTGAGAGTGCCAAAACAAGTTTTGCTTGTATTATTTTGCCGTAATAAAACAGAGGCCTCTCTCAAACTGGCTAGAAATTGGAGAGCTTTGCAATTTTGAATGTCAAATTTCAATTTTCCCACTCCACATAGGCATGAGATTAGACTCATGACTTGCTTTTTTACCAATACCAAAGAAGGCAACTGGTATGTGGCAACAAAACAACTTGATTAAGTTCAGGGAAAGACCATAGTTTGCATTAATGGGTCATGAACTGACAGGAAACTTCTCCTATGTGAAGAAACAAGTGAGAGTTTGACAAATCTAGGGATACTTCTAGACACGACCATAGGGACTGTACTAAAACTACTAACTACTAACTACTGTACTAAGTTTTATTTTGAAAGCTAGATGGATAAAGATGTATTCTGTTAAAGCTTTTGTGCTTTTTAACTTGCTCTGTCTTTAATACATTTCCACGGAGAGTCAGCCTGTGTGTGTTTTTGTGCCATTAAAGCCACTGTGAACCGAAAACTAGTGAAAGAGATTCAAAGAGACTAAGAGGCTGGAAAGCTTCAGGGTGCTTCGATTAAAGCATCACTGGCGCCACCGAACATTGCTTCATTGCTGATTGACTCATCAGACCTTCCACCATTAAAAAACAGTCCGTTTAATGAAAATACACTCGCTCATATCATCCACATATTCGTGTGTGTATACTGGTTCTTACATAATCCACGAATTCGTGGTACATAAATCACTTTGCGCTGAACTCCACCCATATCTCCCCCTCTCTTCATCTCTTCTCTTTCTCTGTTCCAAATTTCTACCTTTTTTTTCTTTCACTTTCTCTCTTCCAGTCACTGTTTTTCCTCCTCTTTCTCTTTTTTCTTGTTCAACACAACACACACACTTCAACGCTTTAACCTTCGACACTTGCCCACGTTTTGTCCTCCTCCCCAGATAAAAAAAATCCCCCAATGTATGTGTAGAAAAGTCACCCGACCCAGTCAGTCATTCCTGCCGACTCTTCGGCGAACCATCCCCCAGAAAACAGCCTTCGTCTGGGCATGGAGAGCCACGTAAGTCTAGCTGTGTACTGATCGGATCACGTGATGAAATCTGAAGCAACGGTGATGTGGTCGTAGGTAATGTCTTTGACAACTTATTTGAAAAAAAGATCACCACAACCTGGTCGGTCTTCCCTGACGACTCTTTGGTGAACTGTCCCCCAGAAAACAGAGCCGGTTAAGTCCCGCTGTTGTAATCGATTGTGATTATGTGATTAGATTTCAAGCAACCCCACGCCGTTATATCAACAGTAATGCGGTATTCGGTAATGTTCCTGGAAACTTATATGAGAAAAACTCTTCAAACTTTTGTGGAAAAGTCGGCTAAACCCAGTCAGTCATTCCTGCCGACTCTTCGGCGAACCATCTCCCAGAAAACAGCCTTCGCCTGGGCATGGAGAGCCACGTAAGTCTAGCTGTGTACTGATGGTGATCACGTGATGAAATCTGAAGCAACGGTGATGTGGTCGTAGGTAATGTCTTTCACAACTTATTTGAAAAAAAGATCACCACAACCTGGTCAGTCTTCCCTGACGACTCTTCGGCGAACTGTCCCCAGAAAACAGCTCCCGTCTCTGGCAGAGCCGGTTAAGTCCCGCTGTTGTAATCAATTGTGATTATGTGAATAGATTTCAAGCAACCCCACGCCGTTATATCAACAGTAATGCGGTATTTGGTACTGTTCCTGGAAACTTATATGAGAAAAACTCTTCAAACTTTTGTGGAAAAGTCGGCTAAACCCAGTCAGTCATTCCTGCCGACTCTTTGGCGAACCATCCCCCAGAAAACAGCCTTCGTCTGGGCATGGAGAGCCACATAAGTCTAGCTGTGTACTGATGGTGATCATGTGATGAAATCTGAAGCAACAGTGATGTGGTCGTAGGTAATGACTTTGACAACTTATTTGAAAAAAGATCACCACAACCTGGTCAGTCTTCCCTGACGACTCTTCGGCGAACTGTTCCCCAGAAAACAGAGCCGGTTAGGTCCCGCTGTTGTAATCGATTGTGATTAGATTTCAAGCATCCCCACGCCGTTATATCAACAGTAATGCTGTATTCTGTAGTGTTCCTGGAAACTTATATGAGAAAAACTCTTCAAACTTTTGTGGAAAAGTAGGCTCAACCCAGGCAGTCCTCCCTGACGACTCTTCGGCGAACTACCCCATGAAAACAACCCCCGTCTGATTAATTTAATGATTTCCGGTTCTGGTTGTTGATGACAACTTAAACTAATCACAATACAAAGCTATAGACTTTATTTTCTGTGTTTTGATACACTGGAAATTGCTAAAATAATGATACTGAATCAACTCCTAATATTCATAAACTCACATCAATTTCTTTGTGTTTCTTTTCTTTCCCTAATCTCTGGATCTCTGTCTTCTCTTTCCCCTATCCATCCTTTTTTTTCTTGTTTCATCCACTTTTTTTTTTTACCACTTCGTCTTCTTTCAAATCCATCACCTCTCCCCACGTCTCTATCAGCCTCCTCCGTCTCCTCCACTGCTACTAAAACTGTGGGAGTTGTGCGGAGGGGAGGATAAAGGGGAGGAAAAGGGAGGATGGAGGAGGACGGAGGGGGGAGTTAAACCGCAGGACCACCTGAAAAGCTAAGCGATGAGATAAATATTCAAGATTCATTTTCACCCCGACACACACACACACACACACACACACACACACTCTGAACCCACACATATGTTCCATAGCTGGTGCGATGCAAGGTCATGGTTGTCGTTTTGGTGATTTATGGTACGACTGTGTGTGTGTGTGAGTGTGTGTGAGTGTGTGTGAGTGTGTGTGTGTGTGTGTGTGTGTGTGTGTGTGCGAGCGTGTGTGTGTGTGTGTGTGCGCGAGCCAACATCAACATCGTGGTCGTCTCTCGGTTAGCGAGGAGCCGCCGCCGCGTTCTCTTTCCACAGTTGCCGCGGTTACCGTGCGTCAGCCTGCTGTCCGTCAAAAGTGGTTGCTAATTGGCCGAGAGGCCGCGCTCCTGCCTCTCCTCTCCTTTCCTTTCTCTCTCTCTACCTCTTCTTTCTTTCCTTTCTTTCTGTTTTTGTTTGACTCATTCACCTTCCTCTCCATCTTCTTTTCCCTTCCTCCTTTCTTCTTCATTCTTTCCTCGTTTCTTCCTTATTATCTCTCCGTCCCTTCATTTTCCTCTTTCTAACTTGCGTTAACTTCCATCCTTCCTTCACTCACCTTCCTCTCCTCTTTCACGACCTTTCATATCATCCTCTCTGCACTCATCTTTTCTTCTCATCTTTTCTTCTCCCGCCTTTTCATCCACCTTCCTCCCGTCTCTCCTTTTCTATTTTTCCACATCTCTGTTTCTCCTCATCCCATCTCTCCTCTTCTTGTCTCGTTTCATCTCCTCCTCCTGTCTTCTCTCTTTCATTTAAATGTTTGTCCATCTCATCTCCTCCTTTATCTCCTCCCTTCTTTATTTCCTCTCCTTCTTCGTATCCTTTCCTTTTTTATTTTCTTTCCTGTCCTCCGTTCTCTCTTTCCTTCTCATCTCCTTTCCTCCTGTATCTCCTTTTTTTCTCTTTCCTCTTTTATCTCCTTTACTCAATTTTTCCCTCTCCTTCTATATTTCCTTTCTCATTTTTCTTTCCTTCTCCTTCTTTATCGCCTCTCTCTTTTCTTTCCCTCTCTTTCTTTATTTCCCATCCTCTTTTCTTTCCTCTCCTCCTTTATCTCCTCTCTCCCTTCTTTCCCTCTCCTCCTTCATCTCCTCTCTTCTTTCTTTCCCTCTCCTCCTTCCTCTCCTCTCTCCTTTCTTTCCTCTCCTCCTTCATCTCCTCTCTTCTTTCTTTCCCTCTCCTCCTTTATCTCCTCTCTTCTTTCTTTCCCTCTCCTCCTTTATCTCCTCTCTCCTTTCTTTCCCTCTCATCCTTCCTATCCTTTCTCCTTTCTTTCCCTCTCCTCCTTTATCTCCTCTCTCCTTTCTTTATCTCTCCTTTATCTCCTCTCTCCTTTCTTTCCCTCTCCTCCTTCCTCTCCTTTCTCCTTTCTTTCCCTCTCCTCCTTTATCTCCTCTCTTCTTTCTTTCCATCTCCTCCTTCATCTCATCTCCTTTCTTTCCCTCTCCTCCTTCATCTTCTCTCTCCTTTCTTTCCCTCTCTTCCTTTATCTCCTCTCTCCTTCCCTCTCCTCCTTTATCTCCTCTCTCCCTTCTTTTCCTCTCCTCCTTTATCTCCTCTCTCCTTTCTTTCCTCTCCTCCTCTCACAGTCGAGGTGACTCGGAGTTTACGGTCATAAACTCTTGACGTTAGTTTGATATTTTACTTTTGCTTGGAAGCAACACTGATTTTCCTCATCCAGTTGTGATGCAGAAACCAATGAAGACTTTGGAGTGTGTTTGTGTCTGAGTGTGTATGTGTGTGTGTGTGTCTGTGTGTGTGTGTGTGTGTGTGTGTGTGTGTGTGTATAATGAATAATTCCTATGTCATCTGCTTTCCTCCCAGTCCACCCAGTATTCTGTGTTTCCATTCTCCACTCTGAGAGCTTTAACAGTTACATAAAAAGTGCTGCGACCTCCACTTAAACCTCGATCTGTGTGTTTTTCAGAGGACAAAAATGTGTCCAAACGTTACCTCGGCCCGATGAAGGAGCGACTGTCCCTCCACATCTTGAGGAAACTGGGACTTGTACCTGAACATGTGGAGTCCAGACCACTGTACAGCCCACTGCAGCCCGACATAGAGCAGGTAACATGATCTGATATATGTCTCTTCTGTTTCCATCATCATCTGTTCTCAGTTTTTTAGCCTCTCTCTCTTTTTTTTTTTTTCTCTGTCCATTTCTGTCTTTTGATTGGTCGTTGGGGCTTGTCCATCAGGGGCGTCTGATGATGTGGGTGGACCTGTTCCCCAAGTCCCTGGGATCACCTGGACCCCCGTTCAACATCACACCACGCAAGGCTAAGAAGTAGGAACACACTTTCAATCAACCAACCAATCAACCAATCAATCAATCAATCAATCAACCAACCAACCAACCAATCAATCAATCAATCAATCAACCAACCAATCAATCAGTCATTTCTGTAAACTCCGGCAGTCAGTCAGTCAAGATGTCAACCAATCAGGCAGTGTCTGAATCACAAATTAATCAATCAGTCAGTCAGAATGTCAGTCAATTAATTGGTCAATAAGTCAAGATCTAAATCAATTAGTGAGTTACTTGGTCCATCAGCCAATATGTTGGTTAATAAGTCAGTCAGCTGTCAATCAATAAAGACGTCAATGAGTCAGTAAGTTGGTTACCAGTATATGTTAATCAATTAATTAGAATATGAATCAATAAATAAAGCAATCAGTCAATAAATCTGTCTGTCAATCATTCAGTCAACATATAAATCAATATTTAGCATGTATTCAGTATGTTGTAACATATCAATCAATACGTCATTCAGTCATTTTGACATAATAGTGATGGAGTAATGAATAAAATCAAAATAACTAATCAATACACCAATAATTAGATAATTGATCGGAGGTGCTTCGGTTCTTCTTCAGGTTCTTCCTGCGCTGCATCATCTGGAACACCAGCGACGTCATCCTGGACGATATCAGCATCAGCGGGGAGAAAATGAGCGACATCTACGTTAAAGGGTAGGACGAGGAAGTTCATCTCACCGCGACCAATCAATAAAAAAGGAATAATAATCGCACGAGCATCAACCTGTCGTCCTGTTTTATTGTGAAACTTTCTCAGCTGGCTCGACGGGCACGAACACAACAAGCAGAAGACGGACGTCCACTATCGCTCTCTGGGCGGAGAAGGAAACTTCAACTACAGATTCTTGTTTCCTTTCTACTATTTACCAGCAGAGCAGCTCTGCGTGGTCGACAGGAAGGTACGAATCTATCTATCTATCTATCTATCTATCTATCTATCTATCTATCTATCTATCTATCTATCTATCTATCTATCTATCTATCTATCTATCTATCTTAACTGTAGCTGCTGTTAGCTCAGTTTGTTAGCAGGGCTTCCCGAAACCTTCAGCTCTTCAGAGAACCAGGGGAGTGTTATGGTTTGTACCACAGATGTTTGTGGAGCCGGTGTCGTGCCAGAACCGGAGCTGGACTCAGCAGCCTCTATGGACGTAATGGCAGAGGAGGAGAGGATGGAGGAAGCTCAGAGAAAAGAAAAATACTTTTAGTCGTTAGTGGGAGCTTGGTGAAATAAAAGGCTGAAAGACAGACGCCGAGCTGGCATATTGATTGATTATTCTTATTTCCTGTATGTTTATTGAACCTGGTTCAGATTAATTAATCCAAAAATAAAATAAATGAAAGCAGGAGGTCGACAGAATAATCCACAGTGACCTGCAATTAACAAAAATAATGAACTGACATTTTTACAAGAAAGAGGAGTGAATTAAACGTCGCTGAGTCTCTCAGACTGAACAGAAACATCACAGCGAAGAGCTAAAATATCATAACACTGAAAACTGGAATAACAACACGGCTGTCATTTGCTTTTCTTGGCGCGAAAGTGAGCCTCTTTAGCCGTCCGCGAGCCAACATGTTTTACGACGGAGCTCGCCCGCTCGTAGCAGCATCCTCAATCAGCGAGCGGCTGAAAAGACGAGAGGGAGTTTTAAATAAAAACTCTGCTGGGTGGAGAACTCCAAAACAGAGCTGGAGCCAGAAACTGAGTTTATGAAGCCAGTAACCTCAGCGGTTGGTGATATAATGACTGAGTCACAGGGGCTGATCAACAACACTATCAACACTTGTCTGTTTCAGCTCGGTTCGTTCATTACAGAAAAGTCTGTTTTCCAAGTCTGCCATTCGCTTCAGACTTTTGGCTTTTTTCACAGCATATTCAGATATATATTGAGAGTGTATAAAGTAACAGCTTCCCATTTATTTATCCTATAAAGTTCACTTGCATGTTGAAATGTCACCACAAACAAAATTAATTTCAGAAACTTCAGATTCACCCTATTGATAACATAAATATTTCTCAAATATGTGTTTCTATTTATAAAAATATACATAAAAGCAGTTCAGCAAATCCACTGGTCCATCATTATTCAACTCAGCAGTGTTTAGATGTTATTCCTCCAAGATTTATCACTCACAGGGGTCAATTTTCTATGAAATTGAGGAATATAGAGCCAAGTCTGTAGATATAAAGGTTCATGCTAAGGTAACAAAAACATAACTAAAAAGCAAATAGAGTCCCCCAAAATCTGACACACACACTGTATAATTACTGTAAAACCCCCAAAATCTGACACACACACTGTATAATTACTGTAAAAAAACAGATTTGGCTTGTTAGCCAGCACAAATTTGGAGTCATGAGTTGTTTTAGCTCTGTTTTTGGTCTCCACCAAAAAAGGATGAACCAAAAACAAGGTGCTAAAACAGGCTCAAAAACCATCATAGTCGAGTGGGTTTGTTATTATGAGTAACTGTTTAACATTGAACATAGCCATTTGTTTTATTGTTAATGTAAATATTTTAATTATAGCAGCCTTAAAGTCCAATAATTAAGATCCTTATTTATCCGCATCACTAATCAAACATGTAAACAAAGGCCTAGACTCAGTCAATCACATAATTTTAGAAAAGTTCTCACATTTGTGAACTCATTTTTGTTTGGAATATGGTGTGTTTGATTTCGTAGCTACTAGAATTGAGTAACTTTGTCAAGATACTACTGTGATAATCTGAATTTTCTTATAATTTGTAGTTTTTTCTTATTAGCACACACACGTTCGTCGGATTCAACAATATTTAATTTAGCTTCGGCAATAATTTAATTGAAGAAAAAGAGAGAGAGAGGGAGACGGATGAATGGAGGAAATGAGGGAGAAGACTGAACAAGACTCTGTGCTTAGCAATCTGCCGACAGAAAGGAAGTTGATTGGTGTTGTTAGATATTGCAGAGGGCAGTTACACACACACACACACACACACACACACACTCGTATACAGCGTCGCACCCCTCCTCGCGACGGCGGTGGAGTGATAACTTAATGTACTTGGACATAGTTTATGGATAAAGTGAGCCAAACACACACACTGATGCTGACATGCGTACATGCTTTAGCAGCCACACACACACACACAGGGTGTAGTGTGTTTACTCTCAGTGTTTGTGTGTCGTTATGAAGTGTGAGAGCATGATGTGGATTTAGACTCTGATTTAGAGAGTCGGTGTGAAGTCATAACACAGGCAGCAGACACGAGGCCATTTGTCATTTAAACGTACGGAGGGACGTTTTTTTTATTGCAGGAATTAAATGTATCGTTGAGGGAAACGCTACACCGTGTTTGCACTGTTGAAAGTCGTATTCGTACCCTCGTAATCCCTTCAATTAGGATATTCAAGATTATCTTAGACCTCTGAGGAAAAGGTCTGAATATGAGGTAAAAGGGACAGTTTGGGTTATTTGACAATCGATAAATACCTCATACAATCACATTTCAGTGTGTTACCTGCAATAGATGCAACAGGAGGACAAGCACAAAAGCAGGAATGTACTGCTGAGGATGGGAGCAGCATCAAAATACATAAATACCTAAAAAATCATCACCATTCTAAGTCTACGCTGGATTTTGAGACAGTCCTTTCCGAAGGGGAAACCGAACTCTTCACCAGACTTCACTGACAAAAAGGGTTGAGTTGCTAACTTAACCAACGTGTTGAAGAATTTAGCAAGTCAATCTGTCTCTTTGCATGAGTTTTTTTAATAATTAAAACCAGCAACAAACTGCAAAAAAAGAGTGCGTGCTATATTTATATTTTTATCCCTTCACCTTAGCGTCAGACGGTCCTGTCCGACACTGACAAAAACAGTAATTTTACCTCGCAGAACACCGCTGCCTTGATCCACAGGAACTTTTCTAAGAGGTTAAAATACCTAAGTCACACAATAACACAAAGAAACTAACCAATAGAGGAAGCAGTAGACCAGCAACTAACTGTTTTAGTCAATGACGTCTGGTAGCTTTGAAGAGAGAGCGTATATCGATCTAAAGGCCTCAGTTCATGTCATCGTAACGTCATATCATAGCATTTAAATTGAAGAATTTAGCCAGTTTGTCTCTTTGCATAATTTAAAATCAGCGTTTTGAGAACAGAGCCAAAGCAAATACTGAACTGTAATACACCCGAGTCTCGAATTCCAGTATCCAAGGATGTGATCCAAGATGTGAAACCTAGCAGAGATACCTGGAGAGAGCTTCCTCACAACAGATGCATCCAGGATACCTGCTGGCACCACAACACAGGCCTGGATAAGCGTCCGTTGGATGGACGGACTTCTCGCAAATCAAGATAGAGATCCAGACACTGGATTCCCCCAATGGACTCAGCATGTGTGGTGTTCCCTAATCCAAATGCAAAATAGTTTCTTTGATGGAGAGACAGTAAAAGAGGTTTTGAAAGAGGTTTTGCCAGAAGCCTCTCTCTTCCTGCTTTGCTATAAATCGATGACCACCCGTCGAGGTTCTTAGAAAAGTTCCAGAAAATCGCGTGAAATGTGTGAAGTTGGCCGCCTCCTCGCCGAGTATTTTTTAGGAACATTACAGTGATGTATTGACGTTTCGTGTAAACCGCAGGGGATCTATTTTATTTCAGGTGTAAAAAAGCCATATTTTAACGAGTCTCACACACAGATAGAAAAAAAAAAAAAGGACAACTGAGGGAATGGAAAGAGAAAGGGAGGAAACTCGGTGTGCAGCAGCTGCAGAGTGAAGCCCATTAGCACAAAGGTGAGACAGGATCAGATACTGTCTGGCAGTTTAGTGAGAATCTACCAGGCGATAATAGGTCTAATACTCACACACACACACACACACACACACACACACACACACCTGTAGAGATGTGTGTGTTCAGATAGAAAGTGTGCACACACACACACACAGAGCTCACGGCATGGAAGTGGTGATGTAGTGAGAGATGTGTCGATGGAGTGCCGCTCCAAACTGAAAGGACAGAGCGTCTGTTTTGCCTGACGGACAGTGAAGTAAACTGCTGTAGCTGCTGTTAGCTCAGTCTGTTATCCAGGCTGCCCTGGACTGTGAGCTCAGAGCACCTGGGGGGGGAGTTAGTATAGGTTTTTTTTTGACCACCGGGAAGAAGAAGGTTTCCAGCGTTGAGTCATGCTGACTGGAAGTGGAGCCGGTGTTGCGCCAGAACAGGAGCTTGGCAAGCAGGACATAATAGCAGAGGAGAAGAGACTGAAGAGTTCAGAGAGTGGGTGCACAACAATCCGCTTGACTTGAGTAAATCTGGGACTGACTTTTAGCCTGTTGGCGAGAGCTTGGTGAAATAAAAGTCCGATTTCAGAAGATGTTTTAAGAAACTTGTTACGGTGTCGTAGACAAATGATGAAAATGATGATGAAGTGTTGCTTTAAATGTATTTGCAGATAAACACGAAGGCTTTAGAAACACATTTTTGACTGAATACAGATCACAGAAAGGCAAAACTTGGCAAACTCTCTGTGTCTGCAGGAACATTTCTGGAGTTTGGATAAAGCCGAGACTAAAGTGGCTCCTCGCCTGACCATCCAGGTCTGGGACAATGACAAGTTCTCCTTCGACGACTACCTCGGTAAAACACATGACTCCGAGTGTGTTTCCAGCGGTTCTTTGACCTTTTGTAAAGTTTTCCATTTGTCTGTTCTTTCATGTTTACAACTTTTGACAAAGAAGAAAAAGAAAAAAATCACATTTACCAGCACATTAACACACTTCTTTCACCTTATATCGAGCCAAAAATGCAGTTTTTCTGGTAAGTTGTCAAAGGTTTTGCAACATATGATGAAAATCTTACACATTTAGTGTAGAAATTAAGCAGGAACAGAAGAAATTAAGGTGGGTCACTCTCCAAAGTAAGCCCAAAGTCTAATACTAAAATGATTGCTCTAAATGGATCCATATTTCTCAGACGATGGCCTATTAAAGGGAGTCAGAAGTGTACATTCAAGCCCTGTGGTTGTAGAAATACAGTTAATTCATTTTGGGATCAACATTTTCTTCTCCCTCATTTTTTTGGGCCAAGATTTTTTTTTTTTAGGTGGTAAATCCGTCCAGGGAACCACATGTGCGACGTGCGTACGGACAAACTACTGCGATAACATTTATCTTTAGAATTAACGCTCTTCCATTTCCACTGTGTTGGCACATTTCAGAGAGAGGAAGGGCTGATTTTATTTTTTCTTCTCCTCAAGCTCAAGCTGTCAAAATTCTGCCTTTCCTTCACCCCTGACGCTGCCCCTGCCCCCGGCCCTCGAAATAACTCACCGCCGTGGCCTCTCCTCTTTCACTCCCCCTCCCTTCATCCTTTCTTTCCTTTTGCTGAGGATGATGGTCTGAGGAGGAAGATGAGGAATCCAGACTCTGATCTGTTCCCGTCTGTCACCATCCAGCGTTTTCTCTCGCTCGGGTTTGTTCGCCTCGTACAGTCGACGGGTGTGTGGCCACCTCAAAGCATTTTTTCCATTCCTGCCTGTCTCCAGCTCGTCAACTCGGACCGCTGACTGTTAATCTTCCTGCACGGTGTGAGGGTCAGACACGAACCATTTTCCCTCCATCACACTGTCAAACTGCAGCTAACTCTGGAAAAACACTTCCAGCGGACATCTAGTCTGTCTTCTGCCTTTCATCACACACCATCCCTCCGTACTTAATGTCAGCAATGATCAAAACTGTACTAACTACCCTTCACCGCAGGATCGGCCATAATTCATTCATAACACACTCGGTAATTAGTTATTAAGAAAACCTGGCTGCAGGGAGAGCTGACACTGCTGCTTTACACAGATCTTGGTTTCCCAAAAGCATCTTAGGTTTAATATCTTGACATCCATCTTTCAGTTTAAAGATTTAATCTAAGAAAAGAGCGCCTTCTACCTACTCGTAGAAGCAATTAAACCTCTTAAATGATGTTTCATATAAAATCAGTTCAAATTGGAATCTCATTATCTTGAAATAGCAGTTTCAGACTATATTAGTTCTTTAAAGCTGAATTATTTTCTCTTTATTAGAGCTTGTTAGACCAAATTCAGTTGATAATACCTCTTTATTAGAGCTTGTTAGACCAAATTCAGTTGATAATACACAAGTGAAATAAGCTTTTTAAAACCAATTTTCAAAGCGGGATTCTTTTTTGTCTTTTTAAGGAAGTCTGTTGCCACAATCTGTACATAGCCTCACATAAATACATAGATATATGAATACATCATATAAATACAGCACATTTTCTACCATATATAGAACCCACAGTTAATCTAACATAACTTTTTTTTAATGCAAAAGAAAAAGAAAGATTGTTACCACTTCATTTTTGTTTTCAACATTATTATAGGCGCGTCAAGACTACCTGAACATATTTTTCTACTTGTACGGATACAGTTTATACCCACTTTTGTCTTTGGACAATTGACATTTCACTCCATGCTCCAATAACCAAGCCTCAGTCAAGATCTGGGTCAACTTTTTCCTTTGCTGTTCTTAGAAATGCTATGTGCTAGGCTAGTTTACATTGAAGGAGGTTAACAAAGCAACACGTAGACTCACATCTCAAGTCTCCAATCAATCTAATCAATCAATCACTGTTGAACAAGCTTTGGTTCTGACCAAAGCTTGTTCAACAGTGATTGGAGCACAAAGCGAAAAGGGACGGGTCAATGAGTTGGATTCAACTAGACAGGTGTTTTATACAGAATATTATATTTATTAATGTAATCAGATACCCCTCTGGTTGGTTTATTGTTTACTGACAGTCTTTGTAAATGTACTACACTCTAAATGTTTCTTTAGGTCACCTGGTGATGGACCTGAACCACATGCTGCGTCCAGCCAAGTCTCCAGAGAAATGTACCCTGCAGCTTTTGGACCAGCCGGCGGACAAACTGGTGTCTCTGTTTGAACAGAAGACCGTCAAAGGATGGTGGCCTTGTACCTGCGAGCAAAACGGAGAGAAGATCATCGCTGTGAGCAAAACAAACACACCCAGACAAAGACACACCCACAGAGACTCATGTTCGGATGGGTTTGTAGACAGTTTTGGGACAGGACTCGATATTACAAAAGCATCTTTTATAATAAAGCCACTTTATTTTTAACTGTCCTCTCTGATCTCCGTGTGAGACCGGTCCATAAAGGTCCATTGTCTCTGTTTCAGGGGAAGGTGGAGATGTCTCTGGAGATCGTGACGGAGCACGAGCACGAGGAAAGACCAGCTGGCAACGGCAGAGACGAACCCAACATGAACCCCCACCTGGAGGAGCCTCAGTGAGTCTCGCACATGTCGTCACACCCACACTCGAGCATACAAACGGTGGTTTCTCATCCTCCTCTGTCCTCCCAGGCGTCCAGAGACCTCCTTCCTGTGGTTCTCCTCCCCCTATAAGACCCTCAAGTTCATCCTGTGGAGGCGCTTCAAGTGGTTCATCATCCTCTTCATCATCCTCTTCTTCATCCTCCTCTTCCTCGGGGTCTTCCTGTACTCTTTCCCGGTACGTTTGAGTCTGGTGTAATAGATACAAGATAGAAGACGGTAAAATTTGCAGTTTTGTTTTAGATTTGTTTGGCAATTTCAGCTGATAGAATCGAGACAAACAGGGAATGAATGGTGTCCACCAACAGGTCTCCCAAAGCTATAATTGTTAGTTGGTGAGATCTGTGGACAGGATGAACTCCTTACAACAAAGTCTGATGAAAAGATCAGAAATGTCCAGTGGACAAAGGTAGGTTAGGTGGACAAGAGGCTTCTCTACAATAAACATCGTCAACATTAGGGATGTAGGATGCATCGTGACACGATTAAAAGTCGATACAAATGCGTGACGACTCGCATCGGTTGACAGAAAAAATGAATTGCGATTCTTGGCGAATGGGAACCCGCACAGCGCGTGCTCTCACCGGTCAAACAGGCTTCCTGGCGACTTCAAACCCACCGGGAGTGTTTCAGAAGCGAGCGCTTAGCCCGCCAGACTTTGTTTACTTGCTCAGATTTGGACATTTTCCCAGTGTTTCCCTTCTAAACATGCTTCTACATGTGTTACGTAGTTAATTAGTTTCGCTTTTGTCTGTTTTTACGACCGGCAGTTTGCACGGGGTATTTCATTTTGAAAATCCACCGGATTCTCTTTGCTTTTTTCTGTGTCTGGCTTCCGCCCGCTCGAGGTGCTCTGTGGAAATTGACGCGTGCTGCTCGCAGGTTTAATGTTTTTATTTTATTGTTATGTACAAAACTTACCAGCCACATTGGCTGGTGATCAAAAAAGTTAATTTACGCCACCTCGTGAGCAGCAGTTTACTGTGAGATTGTTTCTAAAGAAAAGAGATATCTGTCATGTGTTTGTTGTTTAAGATGTAAGTTGCACTTTTTATAAGGGAACACAAACTGTTTGAGAATTTCTGTAAAGAAAGATTTTTTTTCTGTAAAGAAAGATTTTTTTCCTACAAATAAAAAGTATAATAAATATAATAAATATAATAATTTTATTTGGTCATAATTAGTCTGTAGCTCATTTTGATTTGAAAAAATCGTATCGTGAACAAAAAATCATGACTCGAATCGAGTCGTGAGTTGAGTGTATCGTTACATCCGTAGTCAACATAAAAGAAATGTTTGAGGAACGTTTGAGGAACTGCAGTTTTTGGGACTTCAGTGTTTTGTGGGATGTTGCCACTTTTGTTTAAAGGCATGGCTACCTTGTGATTGAGTATATTTCTGATCTTCAGGCTACTATTTTTATTCTTCTTGAGTCAAAGTCATCCACCAGCTCCACCCCTCCTCTTATTATCTAAATGTGGTCTCTTCTGGCTCCAAGATGGCAACGACCGCAATGCCAAACTTGAGGCTTCAAAAAAGGTTGTGGGTTGACGTCACGTGGAGTGAATTAAAGAGAAAGTAACCTCCTTTTTTTTCTTTTTATCCCGCAGAACTACGCTGCCATGAAGATGGTGGGACCGTTTGGACCGGCCAAGGCGGCGGAGTGATGCTGGACGAGACGAAGAAAAAAACGACGAACGAAAGAAGAAGAACGTCGAGTTTCGACAAGTGAAATGAGGCTGAATTTAACTGATTGTCACGTTATTTTTCTTCTTTCCTCGAGTCTTTAAAACGCATCTTGCTGAAGTCGTTGAGGGTGAGCGATGAACTTGTGAACTTCATCTGACCACCAGATGAGTTTACACACTTTTGTACAGATAGACCTGATTAGCAATAGTTCCCGAGGTCCATGAACGCCTCTTGACATGTTATGTATGTATGTGTGTGTGTGTGTGTGTGTGTGTGTCCATTCGTGCCTTTTACTGATAGATTTATCTTCCAAACTCATGATCAGATCTCAGCATGATCCTCCTCCATCCCTCTGTCCGTCTCGTTTGCCGCCACACATAGAAGAAGGAGAATAAAAAGCTCGTCGGCTGAACCGAAAAAGCTGAAACAGAATCAAAGATTGCGGCGCCTGATCTTTTTTTACCGCCTGCTGTTCCTGTCAAACTTTATCGCTCCAAAAAAAAAAAATTACACTTTTATGAAGAAGAACCGTAAAGTGGAGATTTTATTCTCTTTGAATCATTTTTACAGTGAACGTCAACGCCACGCGTGCTGCCTTCAGGCGCAGTCAGAAATCTCAGTTGGGTGTTTTCAGCTCATCTATTGTATATTTATTGTTTGTCTTTGCTCCTCTTCTGATTCCTCCTTCCTTTTCCTCCTCATTTCCTCCTCCTCTTCTTTGTGTCCTCCTTTACCTCTCGCATCTTCTATCTCCTGCGTTCGTCCGCCTCCCGATTAACTTTTTTCCCCCTTCGTCTTCATCCTCCTCTTTCTCTGCCTCTCTTTGTGTTCTTCCTCCTCTTCTTCCTCCCTTCCCTCCTCCTCTTTGCATCCTCTTACGTCCTTCCTCATCTTTTTATCCCATCTCCTTCTAATTTTCTCCCTTTTTCTATTGAGTCTCCTTACCTTTCCCATCTTCCTCCTTCTTTTCCTCCCTATGTCTTTGTGTACTCCCCATTTCCTCCTCCTCCTCCTCCTCCCTTTCTTTTACACAAATTAAATTCCTCCTCCTTTCCCTCCTGGTCTTCCTCCTTCTCTTTCTTCTCTTTGCATCCTCTCTTTATGTTCCTCCTTCTTCTCTGGCTTCTTCAGCTCATCATGTCTTGTCACCTCTTTTCTTCCTTCTCCTCCTCTTCCTTTAAATCATTATGTTCTTAGTCATCTTCTTTTTATCCTATCTCTTCCTTTCCGTCCTCCTCTTTCTCCTCTATTTCTTCTTTTCCCCCTGGTCTTCCTTCATTTTTCTCATCTTCTCCATCTTTTTCCTCCTCCTCCTCTTTCAGCGCTCTCAGGGTTCAGTGGGTTAAGTCAGGGATTTGCTCTTGTTGATCTCGAGGGTTTGAGCCTTATTAGTGTGTTTTTAGACCGATGGATGTACGCAGATAAGGAGAACACACACACACACACACACACACACACACATTTGCAAACATCCACAAGTGTGTGTTAGGTTGCAATACACACCCACACACACACAAAGACACAAAGACACACACACACAAGTTCGATCAGGAAAGGTTAGAAGAGAGGAACTAATCCACCAGGTTTTACGGGATTTCCTGAAGTACAGTACATGTTTGTAGGTCTATACATATATTATATATGTGTGTGTGTGAGTGTGTGTTGAGGTCTTTTACAGCCTCCACTGATGAGAAACCAAAGAGCAACAGAGTTTAATTACAACCAAACTGTAAAAAAAAACGAGAAATGGAGAGCGGTTTGTCTCTTATTTATTTTTGCGTCTTCTTCTTCTTCTTCTCAGTGGTTTCTTCTGAAGTCCAAAGATTTTTATTGTGCTGGGTTCGATCACATGTTCAGTTAGTTTGCTTTGGTCCGCACCAGAGTGGAAAAGTTGACTTTGTACCGTTTGGTTCGTTTTAGGTTCACACCAGCCAATTACGAGCCAACCAGGCCTTGTAAACAAAGGTCACATGGACTCACAGGCAGCTCATTTATTGGACAGAGTTTTGGCAACCTGTCGTCAGGTCAGAGAGGGTTTAAACTCCAGCTCCGCTAACCTCAGCATATATCACAGTCATTTACTTTCTTTGGAGTTTTAAACTCAGTTAATAACATCAGGATTTGAACTTCGGTCCAGGTTTTCGGTCCGCTTTCCAAACACGAGGAATTCGCTCGATATCGGATGTCAACATTTGTCTCCTCGTACTCATAAACTCTTATTTTTGAGTTGCTTCCCGCAGAGTTTCGATCACGTTGTTGCTCCTTAGAAGCTGAACATTTTGCTTGGACGGTTCATTCTCGCCCGTCACGAGATGTTTGCAGAACATCACAAACCTCTGATGTAGATTCATCACTACTAATATAAGTTGACTCGAGTGCTACATGATTATTTTCAGGGATGTAGAGCGTCACTACATTGGTCTAAGTTGAGTCATATTTATTTTTTACGCACTTTTTGGCTTCCATGTTTGAATGTAAGCAAACTGTGAACCTTGTGACCAGTGCTCACCACAATGATCCCCGTCTGTGTGGCAGTGTCTACAGGTCACTCACGACTTAAGGCCCCATATAAACCAAATTAGCAATTACCGAACTGTGCGGCGTTGTGTGGGTGGGTGCTTGGGCTTTTTTCTGAACATAACCACTATGAAACAATCAGAAAACAACCTTTTTCCTGTGGACATTAGCTGTTAAATACACCAAATTTCTTGTGGGAAGTGTTTGACTTCAATTCCAAGTCCAACTTCCAAGTCCTACTTTCATTTTAATATCAGTTTTATTAGTGTTAGTACTTCAGCTGTTTTCCTGTTCCATAAAAGAAACTGGTCCCTTGTTCACGTTACCTCTTCATGTGGTTCCTGAATATGGAAGAGTTTTTTGTCTAAAACCTGCTCCAGTGGTGTGGTCAGATACAAGACAAATCAAACTTATTGGGTTTTGTTTAACTTTAGATGATAGAAATGAAGGCGAATGGGAGATAATTTTACTTGAAAATGGTTTCAGTTGTAGTACAGTATGTAGTACACTATGTACTTTGTGGCATAGTGCATTAAATTTGGCTGAGTGGTGTTGTCTCCATTCAATACGACCGTTAGTGAAAATGACGATCGCAACATTGTACCACTTCTTCTTCTTCTTCTTCTACGCAAAATATAAAACGAAACATCTGTACACTGACTAATACAGTACTAGCAGTATTCAGCTCCAGCCATTTTCACAGTGCACGTGGTCTGGAAGTGTATGGAAGTACACCAAGAAATCGAGACACAGCCTAAGCATCAGAAAGACGGCAGGACAAGCCGACGGTCCTGGGTTATGGTTGGGTTTCGAAGATAATAGTGAGGACAGAAGACGATTGCCTGGATAGACGATATTTTTTTTCATTTCAAAGAGTTTTATATATTTGAAAGAGCTTTAAACGTCCTGCTGATGTAAATCTACAATCCTTAAAGTGAAAAGAACTTTCAAAAAAACCCTCAAAATGCCTTCGCACCTGCAAATTTGTCCTTAAAACACTGGCTCAGCACTGTTTTTTGCCCAATGTTATTGCTGTCAGTAAATGTAACGTGCCTTTAGCCTTTCGCTTCGCTGCTTTGACATACACATTAACACTCGCTGCTGCTGCTGCTGAAATGTTGACTTGTGCCTCAGCATGAAGTAAAACTATACAGAACCGTTGGATGTTTGAATAAACTGTGGATTCCAGTTGCCTTTGTGAAGCTTTAAACACTGATGCTGTGGGAAAATCGATGTTTTTAAATGGGGAAAACTTGATCTGTGATGGGTTGAAACTTGTTTTAACTCGAGTCTAGAAGCATTTTTTTTATCCTTATTGTCTTGAGTTGGAGTCACTGGAAATATGCTGCATATACGCTTCAGCTTTAAACACTTTCTGCTGTTGACTGTAAGAAACAATAAAACTGCACTACAACCCGTAGGGACTCCGGTAAGTGCTTTAACATGAACTGCATCATGACAAATTCCTCTGTTGTTTTTGTAAATGGTGGTTGATCATGACTGTCAGTATTGGTGATATTTTAATGTTTTCTGGGAGGCACAGACTGAATGTATTCTAAACATATTGTGTATTTGACTTCATATCTACAAAGAGCAATACTGCGTGCACTGCGATACGTGTCAGTATTATCAATAAAACTGCATTTCTGATTAGCGCATGGTGTGTTTCTTAACGTGATTGTTTGTTAGTAACACTCCAGGTACTAGTAGGGAATATAGGGAATATTATATTGTTTAATTATGAGGAAATATCAACAAACAATTGATTTCTTTCAAGTTTAGTGGACAAACCTTTTTTTTCTTTAACCCTTTGCCATTGAATGAGGCAGTTTGACTCAGTCCCACAGACAAAATACACATATTTTTAGATTCAGTGTGACTCACACCAACAGATAAGCATATCTCCATATGTCAGTTGTGAAAGCACATCCATAAATCCACTTCTAACTCCAGAATGTGCCTGAGAATCATCGTTATTTAAGTTTCCAGTGATAGTTGTCCATACATACATTACAAAACATCCATACATTCAACTTTTAATGGTTGTAATCTGCCAAAATATAAACAAACATGGGCTAAAACTCAAGTTTTAGTCAACAGTGTAACTCCCTTGACTCCATCACAACTTTTCTTACATTATGGGAACTGAAAACTTGATTTTTTCTTGTTGTTCTCCCATTTGGCCTGTCTGTGTGTGATGACACCTGCTACCGATCAGCACATCACCTGACCAGTATACAGTGTGGGAATGCTGTAAGAGCAGAGCTCATGTCGTGCCAGTATAGGAGCTGGGCAAGCAGGCGAGAGGACGTCGACAGAGGAAGCTGAGAAGAGACAGAACTGACTTTTAGTTTAATCTTTGACTGTTAGCAAAGTTGTCGACTCCCTAGTTTTTGAGTAAGTAATGTAATCAGAAGTACACATGTCAAATGTATCACACCTGGGGCACTAAATTACAAAAATAGTCATTTCTGCGCAATTGCATTGGTTTTGGTTGCATTTCAAATGAAGTAAAACCTACCAAGACTACAATTGAATTCATTTATGGTCATGTAATATATTAATCAGGCATGTGTGTGTGTCTACAATTAATTATATCAAAGTATGCAGATCACACATGTGCTTAGTTCACTGACCTTGGTGTGAACCCACAACGCCTACAGAAGTCAGACTGAAAATTCTCTTTGACCGAATCGTCTCCTGAGCTCCCACAACCCTAAATTATTACTTTGCCTTCCCACCTCTCCCTCGTTTCCTCCCTCCCTCCCTCCATCCCCTCCTTCCCTCGTCCGTCCCTCCTGATACCGCATCCCTCCTATCCTGTAATCTCTCTCTCTTTTTTTGCTTTACTCATGTTCTCCTTTCTGCTCTCGTCCTCGGGGGTGTTGTTATGGTCAACGTGAACTGCAGGTGAACCCCTGACCAAAGTATGTGTGCGCCGTGTGGGTGGGCTGTGGCGGTGGTCTGTCCTCACTCCTCCATCTCTCTCTCTCTCTCTCTCATTTTCTCTGACCTTCATCATCTTCCTCCTCTTCCTCTCCCCCTCTCTCCAAACACAGCTCCTCTCCTCCTCAACCCTGCCCTGACCTCCCTCTGTTTCAACTCCTCCAGCAGCTTCACTCCTTATCACTTCCTCTGCCGTATGTTTTGTGTTCTTCGGTTGCGTTCGCGTTGCAGCTGAAGGTGTCTGAGGTTTTTCTCTATCATCTTGGTCGGCGTGTAATCTGAAAGGCTTCTTTATTTTTTTTTATTGATGTTTATACAAAAAGAAATAGTGTACAAAGTGCATAGATACAGAAACTTAAGTGGTCAGAAATAATACAAATATAAACATCACCCCCCCTCGCTCCAACAGAGCCCCATCCCTGCAACAATATCGCTGTACCATTTGACAATTCAATATTGATTGAACTTATAAGCAGACACTTGTACATATCAAAAGTACATATACGAAAATGTATATGAAAAAAAAAATAAATAAAATAATACAAAAATAAATAATAATTAATAAAATATATATATATCTATATATTAATAAAAATAATAGTACAATAACTGCATTAATAAAATAAAAAATATATGTAATATAATATAGATATAAAATTAAAAATTAAATAAAAGTAAATAAAATAAATAAATAAATAACTATTAATTAATTAAATAACATATATATATAATAATTAAGAAAAATAAAAAATATATGCATTAATATGAATAAATAAATATGTATAGATATATATATATTAAAATGTACGAAAAATAAATCAAATAAATAAAAAGTAAAATAAATAAGTAAATGAATTAAAGTTAAAAATTCAATATGTAATCAGAAGCGGTCCTTATGGGTTGCAGATTATACACAATACAGGACCAGTCATATTAAACACCAATATTAGCGATATCCAATTTCTCTATATAACTTAAAAAAGGTTTCCATGTAGAGTAAAATTTTTTAATACATCCTCTTGTAGAGTAACGAATCTTCTCTAATACAAAGTCTTCTTTATTATTACTTTTAAGACCCACAGAGTTCAAGCACAAAGGGAGTGACACAAGAAGCATCATTGAAACATCACTGCCGAACTCCCTTCAAAGTTGGTAACTTTTAGTCGGCTGCAAAATACTCTAGAAGAAGCCAGCTGGCAGGTGAAGTTCATACGTATCATCTTTAATACAAACAGCAGCTGTGTACTTCTGGAATTAAGACTCTTTTACTTTACTTACTTCCTTCTACACCTTGAACCATCTCTCCATCATCGACCTTTCCCCTCCTTCTTCTTCTCCTCATCTCCTTCCTCGTCCTTTTTGCCTCATCTCACTGCTATGTTAATCGGACTCGGTGATGAAATAAAAAGCGTTTTGTTTACAGCCGACGTACATATGCGAATTCCCTGACTGTGTGTGTGTTTGTAGGACAGCTTTGAACACGGAGGGGTCAAAGTGCGTCTCATTCACCAGATGTGATGGAAAATGACCGGAGGGGTAGGCTGGCGAACAGGATTCTACTTGTTTCATTATCACCTCAAACACACACATAGCGGCGAAGAGGGCCTAGAACATCAAACACTTGCAGCAAGTAAAACCACAGTAGCCCCATCTGTACCTGTGAATCTATCCTTCACACTGCCAAAGTTCAGATCAGTGATATCAGCTTACAACCTCTCACACACATGCAGACAAACGCTTGCAAATTTGTACAGATGTGCAGTAACAGCCTGCACCGACAACTCCACAGCACAAATCCCTTTGCCATTGGGTTCGGGGCTCGATGAAGCCGCCTGTCAGCCCACCTGGCTTCTAACTTCATGCATCTGTAGCCAGATCCTGGTTTTAGAAGCTCAAGTCAGTTGATGTTTGGTGAGAAAGATATGAAATGACAGCTGTAAAAGGTAGACGTCATCCTTGAATGAATGCAGTCTGTCATGTTATTCATAGTTAGTTACAGAGGCCTTATTTACACTTCAAATGTCTTGTATCCACTAAGTCATAAATCTGACTTCTTTAATTCTACAGTTGTAGTTGCACTTTGAGTCAACGCCAGCATAAAATTAAAGGTCCAGTTTGTAAGAATTTGTGGGTTCTATTTACAGATAGTCAGAAATATGCATATTTATAATGTTTTCATGAGTAAACTAACACTAGCTCAAGATAGGGACTTGTTTTTGTGTTTTCACGTGTTTTGTAGCCACTGTAGTTTCTCTTCATGCTACGAAGAAGAAAGTGAAGCGAGGGGACAGAAACAAGAAGCAAAAACAGCAAAAGAATCGTTCCATCTATTTCCTTATGCTTATAACAGGTTGGGACGGGGTGGTAGCAGGTTTAGCAGGGTATACCAGGGCCTTTATAGTCCTGTCCTGGGGTTCCCTAGAAGATGCGTCCGGAAAACCTCCAAAGGAAGGCAGCCAGGAGCCATCCCAATCAGATGCCCGAACCACCTCAGCTTGCTCCTTTCGACACAAAGAAGTAGTGGCTAGTAATACCCTATGGAAGAAACTAATTTTGGACGCTTGTATCTGTGATATTGGTCACGACCCAAAGCTCATGACCACAAGTGAGGTTTGGAAAGTAGATGTAGAGTAGATCCGACCTCCTCCCGGTACAATGTCCGCATTACTGTTGACACAATTTGTGAACAAGACCCCGAGATACTTAAATTCCTTCCATTGGGGCAAATCAGGGTCAACCGTTCTCCAGTCCAGAAGGAGGTGGTCAAGAGCCTGAAGCAGTTAGCTGACAGTGATCCATAACCAAAGACAAACATGAATGAATCTTTAAAAACTTTTTTGTTGTATCTCGTATCTGTTAAGTCCATTGTGTCCTGCAGTGTGATACTGGACTGACTGGTCTGGAAACGATTTACTCTTAAATAACAAACCGGCCATATTTTACACTCACGTTTGTCAGGATTATAATACATTAGTATTGTGTGTCTTTGTTTTCTGTTGTGCATATACCACCAACACACGGTTGTAAAGTCATTTTACACGCCATGCTCCTCTCATTAGTCTTTGTGTTAACTAGCATTGAGGAATGCAGTTGAACAGCTCAGTGGAAAAAGCAATATAATTTAACAAGATGCTAATCACCAAATTGTTGAGGTGTTTAGTCACTGTGTAGCTGCACGCTGTTACGTCCTCCAGATCTCAGGTAGGACAGGGTGGTCTGCTCTTCACCTCATCCTCCGGTTCATCTCAAAGTCTTCGGATTCGAACAGATGGCAGGGTGAGGTGGTGGTTCGAGAATGTCTCGTAACTGAAACATCGGAGGTCTGATGTTGTTACTGCCATATATCGTCAGTCCACAACCCAGTAATTAATAAACGATGTGGTCAAAAGATGTGTCAGCATTGCAGAGCCTGTATCTGTTGATGTTTCCATGACTGTCATAACACAAGCTCGATCACAAGCTTTATTGCGTGTTTGGAAAGGACTAGTTTTAATGGCAGGTGGTTCGACTGCATCGAAAATCATCTAGATGTTTTGAGTTTTAGAGTATTGCGTGTTCGGCACCTCTCAGGCCACACGCAAAGCACACTAACATAATATGCAAGTGTAAACCTAATGTGACGTCTTGAGTTTGGCATTACGGAAGATGCCATCTTGGTTTTTCAGAGCGAGAAGTTACCACATGTGGACGAGGCCGTGAACTGGTTGGTGATGTACTACGAGTTGGCGGCCTACAGCTAAACAGTAAGTAAAATATGTTTCTGAAACTGTTTGAGGCTGTAAATAATCAATGCAGTAACAGAATCTTGATTCATATCATATTTGATTTGTCAGTTTGATCCGAGTTTCATGCGTTCAGAACATCACGCTGTATCAAAGAAGATTTGAAACTAGAGACTGAGACCATAAAGTCATGAGAAAACTGTTTACTGAGGTCATGAAGGTGAGGTCAAGTGAGAAGTAGAGTCATTTCAACATAAGGCTTAGGGCAGTCTGCCAATGGTGCTGCCCCCTGCTGGCCATTAGTCTAAGACACTATGGCTTTGGCTTCACTTAACAGAACAGGAAGCTCTCAGTGGTCAATATGTTTTCATTATGCTCTTAAAACATTAAGGCGGAGATGTATTTGCTCCAGGTTTGGAACAAATACACAAAGTAATCATTTCTTTGTGTCCTTTCTATTTATGTATTGGGGTCAGAAATCAACTTATTGGCTGAACTGAATCCTCATAGGTTCCCCCGTGTCATGTGACACATTTCCAGTCATGTGCCTCCAAACCCGGAAGTTGTCCTCCTGCCTTGCTTGTGCTCACCTGTCAGGTTGCATCTGCAAACATCCTCTGCCTCAACTACAGGTATTTAAATGAATGGTATACATATTGAGAAAACACTTACACAGCTTTGTGATTGTGCTATGATTTTGTGTTAACAGAAACACCTTGTTGTATGGTTAATTTACTTCATGCACCTTTGCTTGTCAAGCCAGCAGACTGTGATTTCCAAGCATTTTCACAGAGCGATTAAAAGATTTAGTTCACAGTTATTGTCCTGATGCACAATGGTCAAAGCTCACAGGGTAAATCTGAGAACTTTTATCTGATCTTTACTTTTTTCCCTCCAGTCCTACCTTTTTTCAATATTCAGGTAGAACAATCTGAGAAGATAAAATCAGTTTTTGGTGATTGGTTAACAGATAGAAAGTTTGATTTGGAGTCATAAATACTCCCATAATCATAATTACTACTACTACTCATAATTTAAGGGCTCATGAAGTAAAAATGCTGAGAACTTCTAACCTACAGATCACTAAAATCATAGCTCTAATTTATGTATGAGGGTTAAGGACTGTGTAAAAATAATGGCCAGCATTACTAATATCTTTGGACCCTCCAATGTGCCACCATTATGGGTGTTTGAGATAGGACATTGTGCCTTTTTGATGTGATTTCTGTAAGGTTAAGTTGAAGTTGTTAGAAAATCTATTTGGCCATCATTAATTAAGTTCTTCTGTCCTCCATGTGTCCATCCACCAAACCTTACCTCTAAAGAAACTCAGGAAACTTGCAACACATTCCTGAAATCTCCCAAGATACCCCCCCACCCTTTTTTTTTCTCTAAACGTTCTGTCCTTCGTTATCTTAGATGTCCCGACCTTCGCCTGAAAAGTTACGAGGGGAGGAGAGCCGAGTTGGAGGAGGAAGAGGAGCGTGAGAGTAAAAGAACGGACGTCCAGACTTATTCTGAAGGGACTTTTAAAGGAAACGGCTTCGGCATTGAGAAGAACAGTAAGTGTGAAGTCACAGGCAACCTTAGCACGTCTTCAAGGTCTTTGTCAGTCACAAACACACAAAAACGGTCCCTAAATGTCAAGGAGAGGCTCCTGACATCTAACACTCAAACCGGTCGTCTATTTCCTGTGCAGGACAGGAAGTTAAACAGGTCAAGGAGACAAAGAGACCAAAAAAACAAAAAAAATGCCCTGTTTTTCATGTTTTACTGAACACATCACGCCTTAGCACCACCACTACTGTCCATTTGTGTATTCTGTGCATTGTGGGAGCTGTAACTTTGTCCTGTCTCACAGTTCCCCCCCCCACCACCACCAAAGTCCCAACAAAACAATGCCCGTCTTTGTTCAGCCTCGGTTGTGTGTGTGGCCTTCATCACATGTACACACTCGCTCACGCAGGGTGAAATTTTTTACCAAACCGGTGGGATGTTATGATTACAAATTAGCATCAGTGCTAATAAGATTTCTAGGCTATAAAAGGAGGAACTTTTATTTTGTCTCGTTAAGGAGGACGAAGGGGGTTGGTGGTGGGGTGTGCTTTTATTTTGCTGGCTCGTTAAAGGCAGCCCTTAACGACCTTTGAGGCTGACAGTAAAAACAGTGATGAAGTGAAATGAAGTGTGTGTTATTGCTTTCAAAGGCTGTGGCAATCTGTAGGAGATTTTTTTTTTGTCTGCAGCAGAGGACAAAATGTGTTTTCTCAAGTTTGTTACCACTTTATATTAGAAATTGTGTGTGTGTGTTTCCCAAAATCTGGCCTTAGGAATAAACTCTCTGTGAGTTCAAATCAGTTTGAGGGTACATGAGAGACCATCGAGGAAGAGTTTTAATGTAACTTCCCAGGAGTTAAATCTGAACTTTAAAGAACCTTAAGAAATGTATAATCACCTACAAATAATAACTGTTACGTTAATGATATCTAGAATTACCCTTTTATATGTAGAGAGAAATCTGGTCTTCTTCTACAGAGCAGCCCAGAAGGGACAAACCAAACACTGGCTCTACATAGGACCTTTCACATTTTTCAGGAGTTTAAAGCTTGAAATGAGAGGGTGCGATGATTGGTTGCAATCTGGAACTCGACCACTAGATGTCACTAAAATCTTCACACTTGACCTTTAAGTTAATTTTAATGTGAACTCTTTAATAGTGTTGGCACTCTCAATGCTTTGAAGTATGTGTTGGTTAAAGCTTATGGAGATAAAACACTAAAATATTATATAATATCATGTTGATTGTACTACAAATGTTTTCCATGAAGGTTCTCAGTCATTCATCTATTATCCAAGAGGCTTTTTCAAGTCTGACTGACTGGTGGGGAGATCTGAAATGGGTCTACAAGCAAGATCAAATGAAACAAATCCATACACATGTTTAAAAACTCCAGTGTTGTGTCGAAAACGCAGGTTTTTCCATTCCCATTTTCCATTCCCTTTAAGTTGTGTGTAGTGCATTTTGACTATGGCTGTGTGGCCCTGCAGCGAAGAAGAGAAACGCAACCCAACATCACACTGTGACTGCCAATCATATTGGTTAAAACCCTTCAGTCAACCTGAAATTTTTCTAAAACTGAGACTATCCGGATTCATGGACTAAACTCTGATACTCTGACTTTGTTTATTTCATGTACCCAACTTCTAAATCTGAGTCTGTCTTGCAATCTAAGCTCCAAAATAGTGACACGAAGAAGTTTAATTTGGTTTATGTCCGATGGTTTGAGAGGGCGAGCAGTGGTCGAGAGACATAGACAGTGAATGACATTGACGGAGCATCGTTAAAAATGGTTAAAAATTGTAAAAAATGGGGAAATTGTGTGGTCAAATTCCACGAGTGCTGTCCGTAACGAGTTAAATCATTTGACATCCAGCTTCACTTGTGTCACTGCTTAGACAGCTTGAGGTGAATCAACACCACGAGTAGTTTTGAATCACGCTCCTCAACACCCAATGAATAAACACGAACTGTAGTCTAAATAATCAAATAAAATCCCCAAATTTAATTTAATTTTTACACTTTCTTGGACTTTCTTTCCCGGACTATTTAACTCCAGGAATTTGCTGAATATTTCCGAATGCCTATACTTACTTACGTTTGCAATGTTCATGCTCTTTCGACCCATGCAAACGTTTTCGTGTTCCTGAACATGTTTGTTGCCTTCTGTTTTTGTTTGTGTTACAGTGCGTGTGTTTCCAGCGCTTTCTGGTGGTCACAGTTACACAATATCCCTCTGTGTTGTTGCTCTCAACAACAGATAGTAAAGTTAGTTTCGTACTGTGATGATTGCTCTATAAATCTAAGTGCACGCAGAGTGTTTTTTCAAGAGCAGCTCATTGTTCATTGTCTCGTATGAGAGCGGCCGCTGGTTGGTCACTCAACTCTTTTTATATCAGTGTTGCCGTCTGTTTGGCAAAGCGGTGACACTTGTGAGGAAATATATGGACTTGTCATAAATAGCTCATAGCGGCAGTTCAGACCACCTTTGGACCAGTTCATGTCAAGTTCAGGGTCAAAATTGGATCCAGAGTGGGTTGAGAGCACATAAAAAGAATTACTTTGAGTAAATCAAGTATTAAAGACCAAAAGTTAAAAGTGTGTTTCTTTAGTATGATTTTCACCTATAAAGATACCATTCAGGGGCTCCAGAAAGTAATTGGGTTATCCTGCTTGGGTAATAGTAATGGTTGTGTAAAAAAAAAAAAAGAAAAACTTTAATTGCTTAATTAGAAGACAGTTTGTTTTTTTCAAACCAAAGTACCTGTAGTCAACCTCGATGGACAAAACAGGCAAAACTCAGGGCTCAAAAAATAATAATCTTATTGCTCATTAAGCTTATTGTGGTTAAATTTTGCTTGATTCTGGGTAAATGCAGATATTTTTGTCCGAAAATCAAAGTGAAACAATAAAAAGTGGGTGCAGCTAAAATTTCGATTTTTGGAAAGTAAGGTAGAGATGCCCAGATTGTTTTTATTTATAATTAAGTGCAGCAGTTCACGAGAAAATAACAAAAAAAAATGTTCAAAAAGACTTCTCATTATTTTAAGAACATTTTGCCATTTTAAAGTTTATATGTGGGACTGTTCTCTGGAGAATCGGCTAGTCCCCTGGCAACAGGTCCTGACCAGAAGAATAGTTGGGAACATAACCCCCGTAAAATGTCGAAATTTGGCGCTATTAAGCTTCTGTTTCTGTAGAATTAAACAAACGACGTACAACATATTAATTATTCAACTTTAGAGACAAAGCAAAGCTGCCCGTTACCATCTGTTTCCAGTCTTTTTCCTAATCTATGTTAGCTTTTAGCTTCATATGTAGTGTACAGGCACGAAAGTGGTGTAAATTTTTTTGTCCAACTCTTGGAAGGAAATGCTATTTTCCAAAATATTTTCCTTTTAAGGGAATCTCTTCAAACAGATATCTGTATATGAATGTAAAATCTGTAAACCAGAGACTAATCCCTGGATCCTACTGGGCACGGCTTTGTGGTGTCACGGCTTAAACGTTGTTATGGTGGCTACAAACCTCAACAGAAGTGTTTCAGAAGCGTTTTGCCCACCAGACTTTGTTAACTTCCTTAAGATTATATGTTGGTTTATGTGTCTCTACCATGAGTAAGTAGGCTACATAGTTAAACCGTTCCCCTTTTATCTGTATTTTCATTTTATTTTTGAAAATTGACCAGAATTTCTCTGGAATCATAAGCGTGGACAATTGCAGCCATTCCCGGGTTCGAATTTATGGCTAAGATTATGTGTTCTGGTTTCTGTTTGTAGTCTGAGTAGTAATGAACCATATGATCACAGTTCAATGGGTTTGATTGCAACAGTCCATGTGGAGAGCAAAAGGTCTGTGCTGATATCCATTGGCTACACGCAGAAGCATTGGCCGTTGTGCCCAAAGGATAAATCTTCGTCAATTCAGTTGATGGGTTTCCGAGATTTTAAGGTGACTCATGTACAGAAATGATGGATGAAACCAGAAATGTTGATACAATAACACTGTCTGGTAGATAAATAACAAGGTTTGTATGTTTCATGGAACCTGAATATGATAAAGACAGGAGAAGACTGGTATTTAACCAAATATACACTTGAAATCAGTCCAGAATATCTCAGAATATCTCAATCGATAACTCCTCCAGTTAGAGTGCTTTCACATTTGAACCCTAAACTAACCTTTTTTTATATCTCCTATCTGAAATTTAAAACCCCAGACATGTTATTTCCTCATTTGACGAGATTTCTCAAGGCCTCTGCAGACAGCGGGCCACCCAATATTCCCCTCATCTACGTTTTTATATGTCGCAATATTAAACCCTTCCAGACTTTTCAATGTCGCAACCTTTATTGATAGCGCTTGATGCCAGCAGCGGCGGCGGCAGCGGCGGCAGCCCAAGACCACCATGACTGGTCGAGGTTTTCAGTCCCGTACCGAACCTGTCTGCATGTATTCGTATGAGTTAATACCCCATAAGAGTGTGTTAAGCTTTTGCGTGTCCTGATTCGGCAGTCTATAACTCTCTAATTGGTTTCTGTCTGGGGAGAACTGGTGCCAACAAGGACAAAGACGAGCCCCGGCTTCATATTTTCATCCGCTCATGTTGTGGTTTGCTTCCCTGCACATGTGTGTGTCATCTCGTACCTTGTCGTGAAACATTAGAAAGCTGCAGGACGTCGACTTTGGAAAAAACCCGGTTGGAATTGGAGCCAAAAACGACTCCAAATCCATTTACTTCTTCTTTTTTTGAAACTCCTGTTGTTCACATGTACTTCCCTCTTTCTTTATAACGCATGCTTTCCTGCTCTAAGCCCTCGTCTCCTCGCAAATTTTATTGGTCTTTGTTTCCTTTCGTACTTTTTTTTTTGCCCAATGTTCCCGCCGTCCTACTCGTCGTATTTCTTTTAATTAAATGTGTAATTCCTAAAGCCGGGACTTATAGCGGCGTAGTAAAAGTTAAATCAGAGTAGACTGCATGTTCGGACTCATTGTGACGAAAACGACCAATCAAACGACTGGGATGCTGGCCAGCTTCATGATGTAATATCCTGTTGGGTTAAATCCTTTTAATTGAATGTAACTTGGAGTCTTTTCTTTCTTTTTCTTTATCCTTGAGTTAGTGCTCGACACACACACACATTGTCTCATATCCTTCCACTCACCTCTGTAAACGCGAGCAGGAAAAAGGGGCTTTAGACGTCAGAGAGGAAACAGCCAAAACATTATTCCAATATGTTTTTATTGCTGTGATTATTAGATTTCATAAAATAAATCAATTTAATCGCGTTTACCGCTTGTTTTCTCAGCCTGCTTCGGAATAACTGTGGACTGTGTGTGTGTGTGTCTGCTCTTAACCTTTAATCACCAAATGTTTTTCGCATCGGTTCCTGATGCTTAATGACATTCGTGTGCACGTTCAAAGGCGTCTGCTACAATAGAGCTATACATTGGTGCTAATTCTGTTCCACAGCTCGGCTCAGTTTCCACTGGCGACCACTGAACATTAGAGCCATTTCCCTTACTTCAGCGTACGACTAGTCTACTCTAATCTCTGCTCTGCGTGTGACAGGAGGGTGTTGGCACGTATTTTCCACATGTGAGCGCGTTGGAGAGCGCTTTCCATCATGCTTTCATTTCAGATTATGCGTCCAATTATCATTTTTGTGTCCGCGTGTTGTACTGCACTTTGTATTTTCACCTTTAAATGATAAAGTCTGTCTAAAATAAACATACCTGTGCCTTCGCTCGTTCTTTAAAGCAACGCTGTAGAAATGTTTTTGTTATTTAGTCTAATCCCACCGTGCATTTGTTTTGATTACATAACTTATGATCAAAAAGTAGCAAGTCGACAAGCAGACAAACACCAACACAAGACATACCTGTCCAGCAGCAGTCAGTCCAGCTCGGTGTCTGTCTTTCAGCCTTTTATTTCACCAACCACTAAAATGTCAGTCCCACATTCACTCTTGTCCGGCGGCTTCTTGCTCAATCACTCTCTTCACCTCTGTCATTATGTCCGTAGAAGCTGCCGAGCCCGCGTTACATTGCCTGCTCATCCGGCTCCTGTTCTGGCATGACACCACAGCTACAGTCGGCAGTAGTTTACTTCACTGTCCGTCAGGAAACTCTGTAAATCACAGAGAGTCGAGGGTGATGAGAGTTACACAGTGTAGAAACAGATGTATGAGTGACAGAGACACCGTTCGTTGATACCGACGTGATATGGACTTGCAGCCACAGGATGAAGGTTCAGGGTTTTGTATGGAAGCTGCACGTCCTAACCAACCCCTGTGTTTATGCAGGCGACCCCGTAAAAAGATAAGTGTGTCCAGATTTTCATCACTGCAAAAGGGTGTGACTCTATCAATGTACCATTTCATGTATGCGGCGCAGCAGCAGCTACATTACAAGGACCATTGTGGCTTTAAAACCTCTTGTGAGTGTTATGACTCTAACACATGTGGAGGGCACACACACACACACACACACACACACACACACACACACACACACAGGATGTTTCACATACTCTATTAATTTAAGGTTTTATGGTAAATGTAGACTGTAATCATGCAGCCATTGGTACAGTAATTGTGTGTGTGTGTGTCGGTTAATGTTGTTACTGTTTGTGCTCATGACTAAGGTGACCACACACACACACACACACACACACTGCCCTCTTGCTGTTTTAGCAGCCGTGGCTTTTGATCGAGCAGACGGAGGCCTCTCACTGGTTGTTGGCAGATGTCCAGCAGCCAATCGCAGTCCTCCATCAATTAGGGAGCAAAAGCTAAATGTACAGGGAGCAGAACATTTTACAGGCTGCTGTGTGTGTGTGTGTGTGTGTGTGTGTGTGTGTGTCTTTAACAACACATGTTTTTTTTTCTCCTGTGTAGACACTGTAAAACATTTGTTACTCTAAAAGTATTTACAGTAATAATACTGTTTTTATTTACAGCAGCCTATTACTGTTTCATTGCTCTATTTTCAATCACAGTATTATGTGTTTTTTTTATTTTCAGAAGTTTATTATTACTGTTTTATTATTGTAATATCAGTTACAATATTATTACTGTATTTCCAATTACAGTATTAGTACCGTATTTTTTATTTACAGTAGCATATTGTAGTATTTTCAGTTACGGTATTATTAATACTTTTCCTGATTACAATATTAGTTCTGCTTTTATGTGCAGTGGCTTATTATTATCTTATTACACTATTTTCAATTACAGTAATATTACTGTTTTTTCCTATTATAGTGTTTCCAGTTACAGTATTAGTTCTGTGTTCTACATAGTAGGCTAGAATTACAGTATTTTCCCATAACCCTTTGCTATTCACAGTAACGTATAGTTTTTTTTTCACAGTACCTTTCTGTTAAATATTACAGAAAAATACATGTACATTTTTTTTCCCCCACTGGTCTTTTTACGCCTTTATTTCGATAACAACAGCAGAAAATCAGAAAGAGAGAGCCGGGACATACGACATGCCGCTGCAGTAAGGACTCAGCCCGGAACAACTGCACATTTAAGATAACAGCACTGCTGTACTGCCAAGTAAAACTTAAAGGCTATTAGAGGCAGTGTGTGTGTGTGTGTGTGTGTGTGTGTGTGTGTGTGTGTGTCCGTCCCACCAGTTGATTTAGTGTTACCCCCCTGGTGGTGTGTGTTTTTAAAGCAGCTCTACTGTAGAAGCAGAGATTAGCTGACTAATAAGGGGTTTCTGGTGTGTGTGTGTGTGTGTGTGTGTGTGTGTGTGTGATGGTGGTCTAGACTTCAAACCTCTACCTCAGCATATTAGGAGTAATCAGTAAAACCTTAAATTCAGACTTATTTATCCTTTTGTTTTTGTTGCCTCTGACTGCCAGCACATTACACAACAGCATAGTAAAAAATAGTGAATGAAATTTGCCATTTAATCCTCCTCCATACCCTTTGTGTCCATTAAAATCACCTAAATTGGTGATTTTGAACGTTTGTAATAAACTGAAGGATTAACTGTTCCTGTAATGCTTGAGAAAATTCTCAAGATAAACTCTTTAAAAACTCTCCTGGGTTAGCTGGACTGGAAAATACATTTTCACAAAGCTAAAACAAACAGGATGTTTTTCTTATGTTTCACCAAACTAACCTCTTAAAGCCAACGTGTTATCAGACACAGTCGCCTGTGAATACATCCAGCTGAAACAGAGCATTAATCGTTCACTGAGGTCATTATTTGTGCTCTTTTAAGCTCTGTTTTTGGTCCCCACGCATTCTTCATCTGCTCCGCAATGTTTTCCAGCGACTCTCCGACCTCGTCCGTCCACCTGCTCGCAGCGAGGAAAAGAGGCCGATGAGAGCTGTGAGGGTGGAATCACAGAGAGCCGGAGGACGTCGGAGGGGAAAACCAGAAAACATTTTCTCCAGAAAATATGATCCAGTTTCACCAAAATCAGGGAAAGAGTTGGTGGTGCGTGACTTAGTGCCGTAAAGTGTTACGTACTTCACGTTGGTGATCGTACCCGAAGCACAAAGTTAAGTGAGAACAGACGTACAACAGGATTTCAAATCTGATAGAGAAGTTACACAACGTTGCTTTAAATCAGGGGTCTCCAAACTATGGCCCGCGGGCCACATCCAGCCCGGCTAAATAATTGGAGTGGCCCACTTAACGATCCCAAACAATCCCTCTAAACATGGCCTATTTTTCAAAATTGCATTTTCCTATTATAAAATATCCACACTTAATGATTAAGCTTGGCATTCTAATTAAAATCTACCTTATTTACGAACTATTTACAGTACTAGCTAATTTTCATCCCCTCACACAATGGTATATTCCGACGTGACTTTGCTCGTGATCAACTTCCGCGCAGTCTGCCCGGGGGATTCAACTCGGCGGGAGGAATCCCCTTGTGGGACCTCTCCCGCGGCGCTGGCTGGCCCCGCGGGCGCATTTCTTCCGCGGCGGTGCGCCTGCGACCGCTCTGGGTCGGCTTGAAAGGCTGGGGGAAGGTGCTCGTGGCTCCGGCCGCGACTTTACAGCGCCCCCCCGGACCTCGCGTTTCCCGGGCCGTGACTTAGTTCTCTTTGCGCCCGCTCAGCGACTGTCGAATCGCAACTTATCGCAACTTTCACTTCCTCCCGCAACAAAATCACAACAAAAATGTAAAAAGCACCGCAACTTTAACTGCAATTTTTTTGAAAACCTCATGCAACATCAGGGATTTCAGGCCGCAACTATTTCAAAAAAGGCCGTGAAATCCTGGTGGGACTGATATCATTTCCGTTTATAGACTGACCCCGGCCCCCCATCACAGAAAGGCAAGTTGATGTGGCCCGCACCGAAAAAAGTTTGGGGACCCCTGCTTTAAAGTGACGGCCAGAATCAAACTATTGAGCTCAACACGGCAGACTTCCTTTCGGATATATGCAAACACACATGCACACAAAGACATTTATTGATCTAAAAATACACACTGAATAACTCACGTGGCGGCTGCATCTTTTTAATCATGACACGCGTTCATGCTGCAGAGACACGCAGTTCAGTCGGTGAAACACACGTGCGTTCTTTCAAGTAACGAACTGAACTTTTCAGACAAATTATATTAGTAAAAACACATGGCAAGGACACACACACACACACACACACACACACAGTGAGTCTTGCTCCAGTACCAACACAAATAACGGGCCAGAGAAAAAAAAAAATCATCTTAGTAAAAACGTAGCGCAGACTGCCAAGGCCACAGTCCTCCCTTTTTATCACAATAAATCATTGCAAGAAGTTGGAGTGTGTGTGTGTGTGTGTGTGTGTGTGTGTGTGCTGCCTTTGTTTTCCATCCCACTTATAAAGGTCAGGGCCCTCGGGAGTCATTATATCACCCCTGATATTAATGCCTATGAGCTGAGATTATTACTGTGCGTGTGTGTGTGTGTGTACAGCCCTCCAACTTAGGAGTTGATAACTTTCCAGCTACTGAAAACATTTATTTATTCTTTCCTCCCTTTTTATACAAATGGTCTTTAGCAGTCAGTGGGAGTGTGTGTGTGTGTGTGGGAAGTGTATGTCTGCTCTTGCCTTAAGTTTAAAATTGATTTTAAATATTTTCACTGTTTTTTTTTTAGATGTTTTCTGGCACATTTTAGGGATCATTCATCATTTATTACGAGGTATTATGAGGTTTGTCATCATTAAACGGACGTTTGGATCAACCGGGGTGGTCACGTTGGTTGCGTTGCTTGAGATATGGATAGATCAGCATTTCTACGCAGCCATGTGAATGTTCTGTATTTTTCTGCTGCCGTGACTACATCTGAAGTCTATGCACACTGACAGTGGACAGTGTGTTTATGACTTCACTCATTGGTTTCCAGAGAGCATCTTCCAACCCCTGGCTAATCTAAATGTTAAGAAAATGATTCAATAACCCTCAGGACGCCGTCAGACTTTTCAAGATCGATCATTTAATAGTAACTTCCAGACTCTGCGGTTCAGTAAGTGTTCAAAGGTTCAAGGGTTCAACACAGTCAGTGTGACACCCATGGCCTGTCTATCACTTAGTTTCAATCTTGGGCAATTTGAACCGTGTACGGTCATAGAAACATTCAACATTAAAAGGGAAATTACAGTTACAACTGTCTGTTAATACACTAATGTTGCAACTTCTCTAAAACTAAGCACACATCAGCTGTTTCCCACGCAGGGTCATACTGGGTCATCGCAAAATGGAAAAATACTGAAAGCATAAAGGATCCAACACTAAATATCAGCAAAGACGTGGATCATCTGTGGTCATGACATCTGTAACCTGTCAATCAAAGTGTCCACGCTCTTAATCCTGCATAACTTTAAGCCTTAATATAACCTGAACAGGTGAGTTGTATATAAATTCACCCTCAGTACAGTTGTCATGAACGGGGAAATTAGCTACAGAGACCAAAACTGTTTTTTGTACCAGGCTGTAAACATGTTTATTTCTGCTGTGAAGTTGGACATTTGAACATGGGGACTTATGGAGACTGACTCACTTCTGGAGCCAGCCTCAAGTGGACGTTTAAGGAACTGCAGTTTTTTGGCACTTCAGCATTGGCTTCCACTCAAAGCCATGGAGGATGCTGCTTGGTGTAGAGCATCTTGGGCCGTGGTTAGGGGGCAAATATTTGTTGTTGGGCACTTTGGCATTGGCTTCACTTCACAGCCTGTTTATTGGAAATTTAATTTGGTTTCACATAAACAAACGTAAATCACAGAAGTACCACTAATCTGTACTTAAGTACACGGTGCTCAAGTACAAGTACTCAGTTGCTGCATGCTACTGCTATTTCTGAATATTTATTTTCATTTAAAGAGAATGATTGATGCTCAGGATCTCTGTTCTCGCTGAGTTGTCGGTCTGTATTCAGTCCTACAAGCTTCCAGGTACAGGACGATGTCTCAAACAACCAGGTGGAACTACAAGCTTCAGGCGATGTAAATGGAGGAGCAGGCTTTTCATTATATTTTAGGGGTTACCCCTGTTATGTTTTTACAGCCCGGTATGCTACAATATAGTCTTTCTCTACTAGCGAGTGAATGGGAGCCATATGGAAAACACAGCACACTGTACCTGAGCTGCTATTTTAGTCACACAGACCGGGTATTGTACTGTAAGGATGGAGAGAGGGGGAGAGAGAGAGAGAGAGGGAGAGAGAGAGAGAGAGAGAGAGAGAGAGGAGGTGAAAAGAAAAGGAGGAAAGAAATAAGGTGGACGAAAGTGAAGGGGAAATGACGGGATAGGAGAGAGAACAAAAGAGGCGAGGGAAATAAAAAGAATGAAAGGACGGGGTGAAGACAGAAAAGGGGCAACAAGTAGATGAACGGGGGGAGAGGGACAATAAAAAGGAAATAAAGAAAGAAATGGGGAGGAAAAGAGGAGGTATCTGAGAGAGAGAGAGGGGAGGAAACAAGGAAAGGAGGAAGTAGAATAAGATGCTTGGAATGAATAAGATACACAAAACCAAAACTTGTTTTTACGGTAAAAAACTGGCAGAATTTTACCGTAATAAATCAAAATTTTCTAATATTACAGTAAAAGGATGTTAGTACTCATGATTTCACATTTAAGGGTTAGTGTTTAATTCCTTATTTTACCGTAGAAATACACATTTTTCCATCAGAAGAAATGCTGAAAATAGAGTATGAATGCTGTATAAAATAAAGGTCTTTTACTGTACAATTACCAGTCTAATATAAAATTTTGTTTTCTATAAATTTCTTTAAAATGCCGAATGAAAAGAGGTTTTCCACTAAATATACAAAATAATGTTTTTTACTCTATACAGTACCTTTTAAAAAAAACAAAAATAATGTTTTTTTGAAAAACAACAACAAAAAACATCTGTTGTCGCCAAAATTTTACCATAATAAACACGTTATAGCTGTTTGTAATATTATGGTAAAAAGACGTTATTGCCATTGATTTTACATTCAAGGTTGGCGTTTATTTCCATATTTTTCTTTATAAATACAAGTTCCTCAAAAGAAACCGTATAACTGATATGAAAATACCATATGAATAAAATAAAGGTTTTGCCATTAAATAATAAAGTGTTTTACTGTATAATTAACAGCGTCATTTAAAATACTACTTTATTCTGTATCTTAAAATGTTGTATAAATGTTGACCATGATATATGACTGTCTTTTACTTATATACAAGGTAAAATAGTTTTGTCAGTGGAGTCTGGTCCATTTGTTTTGCTCCGAGATAAACACTGAAGAAACGAGGAAAACTGTATTTTAAGCTGTTTTCTGCTATTACTCTTCAATGAGTCATTTACAGGTACAGCCACGACTTACTGTGTATATTCTTGAACACTATTATTGCCATTGATTTCAAATTCAAGGTTGGCGTTTATTTCCGTATTTGTCTGTATAAATACAAGTTCCTCAAAAGAAACCATATAACTGATATGAAAATACCATATGAATAAAATAAAGGTTTTGCGATTAAATATTACAGTGTTTTACTGTATAATTAACAGCGTTATTTAAAATACTACTTTATTCTGTATCTTAAAATATTGTATAAATGTTGACCATGATATATGACTGTGTTTTACTTATATACAAGGTAAAATAGTTTTGTCAGTGGAGTCTGGTCCATTTGTTTTGCTCCGAGATAAACACTGAAGAAACGAGGAAAACTGTATTTTAAGCTGTTTTCTGCTATTACTCTTCAATGAGTCATTTACAGGTACAGCCACGACTTACTGTGTATATTCTTGAACACTAAAACAGAAAGAGAACGTCGTACAACCACCATGTAGTTTATTTTGACTGGAGCACCAAATGTGGGTTCTGATTCAGCAAATTTTAGGTTGAAAGTAAAAAAAAAGAAGAAGGAACAATTAAGTAAGGATAGAAAAGGAGGCAGGAGAGTGTCTAACTGAAAATGTTCAACTGAAAATAAAAGTATTTAAAAAAAAAACTACATCATGAGTCGGGAATTCCACCTGCGGTGTCAAAGTTGAAGGACAGTGTCCGCCTCCCTCGACCTGCACTGCTGCCTGTTATCCGTCACGTCCCCTCTCACAGACCAGGCGTGCGTTTCTTTCCGTGTCAGTGCACATGATTTTTTTATTTTCAAAGTCTTCATCCTCATGTCACAAAAGTGATCAAAGCGTCAGATGGCGGCGGCGGCGGCAGCCGGGTCCTGCAGATTCAAGGCGAGGCCAAGGATTTGGTGAAGTTGTGGCGCAGCTGTGCGACACATGGAAGAGCCGTGAATACATTAAAACACGCAACACAGCACAGAGAGACTTTAAGAAATAGAAAATGGAAAAAGAAAGTAGGGGGGTAAATAGCCGAGGATGAATTTTGTGGCGGCCAAAGACGTAAGAACGGCGAGGAACTCTGACTCTGCATCGATTAGAGCGACTACCAAACACATTCGGATGCATGATCTGACTTTCTGAAACACCCCTGTTCAAACCCCTCCACGGGAACACTCGCACGCTTTGTGTAATGACGCACACTGTGACACACGCGGATCACATATACACATAATCACACGCAATGACGCATGCATGCATAAATATTTCCCAATTTAAATGCACACACACTCGACTTGCTGGCGGCTTTTAAACGAGCGTTAAGGTGGTTTGGATACACACACACGAACACACACTGTGTAAGCTTTATGTACTTGATCCGGTAATGTTAGCAGACTGACGGCCTCCACTCGACGGTCATTAACCGTCAATCAAGAGGTGGAAAGTAGAGGAAAGACGTTCTCCTTTCATCGAAACATTTCTTCGCCTGAAGTTTGATCCCTTGTGATTAATTAACGATGACAAATGCGCACGGAGTGGATGTATTGACATCACTTTTTCACACGGAGCACACCCACTTAACTGTAAAAACTTAAGTAGATACAGATAAGTTCATTTTGAGCAGAGCAAAACCATTTTTACACACAATATTGTTGGAAAAATGTCCGTTATTGACATAATTTACCAAAAAAAAGTTGATATGTATGAATATGTTTCAGTATCGGGTTCTCTGGGTTTAGATGTTGCACTTTCAGGTGATTTTACATGAGTGTGCACGGCACAAACTGTGAATATCAGCCTAGTCTCCCGTCCCGCATGTATTCGACCCCTCGTACTCCCACGAATCATCTGCCAGATGTGAGTGTGTCGAGGTCAGGAGAGCAAGATGGGGAGGGAGGAAAGAAAGAAAGGATAAAGGTATAATTTCACACCTGTCAGGTTCACGGCCTCGGAGAAGACGACAGGCGAGGGAGACGAGGGAGAGGTGAGAAGTCTGAACAACTCTTTTCTTCCTCGGCTCTCTGCTTTAGGTTAAAGAACATGTGCGAGCAGTTTGGAGTCGTGACACAAAAGACCAGAAACTAAACAATGTTTAAAAAATGTAATCACTGGTTAACCTTGTAATACCTCAGTATGTTAGTCTGCGATGTGTTCCCGAGGCCGAGACAGAATTTCATATTGTGTTTATATGGGGATGATGTTTGTGGTTTAGAGTGAAATGTCTCAGCTGTTGGATGGACTGACATTCGTCCCCCTTGGGGATGACTTTTAATAATTTAAGTTTTTCTCAAAGCACCATCATCAAGTCAGACTTTTACCTCAGCTGAACTTTGTGTAACTGCTCACCAACTATTTCACCAATTTTGGTGAAACTGGATCATATTTTGTGGAGAAAATGTTTTCTGGTTTCCTGAAACTGGATCATATTTTGTGGAGAAAATGTTTTCTGGTTTCCCGCTCCGTCCATCAACTCTCTGTAATTTACAGAGTTTCCTGATGGACAGTGAAGTAAACATGCTGTCAACTGTAGCTGCTGTTAGCTCAGATTGTGAGCTCAGAACACAGAGGGGAGGGTCAGTGTTTGTACCACAGGGGTTTTGGACCATGGGGAAGAAGAAGAAGAGGAAGTTTGCTGACAGCGAGAGGAGCAGGTGTCGTGCCAGAACCGGAGCTGGGCAAGTGAGCAATGTAACAGGGCTCAGCAGCCTCTATGGACGTAATCACAGAGGCAAAAAGACCAAAGGGAACGTTGACGGAGGAAGCCAAGGTCCACCTCCAGTCATTGGTGAGAGCTTGGTGGAAAAAAAAGGCTGAAAGACAGACGCCGAGCTGGGCTGACTGCTGTTGGACTAGTCAGCTGCCGGCTACTCGTAGTGACAAACCCATATAACAACTCTGCATTTTGCGGTAGATCCAGAGACCTTTAGTGTCTTTCAGCTTATTGTTTTGTTTGTACGGTCAGTCTTTTTTTTAAAAAAGCTGTTTACAGTGAAAAACCTTTAGAACGCCACACTTTAGGAGCTAAATATGCAGAAAGGGGTTGGTGGAGATTAAAAACAACTCCAGGGCGAGTTAATCTTGGACTTGAATTCATCAGGTGGAAAGAAACAAGACCTCAAATTAACGTTCATGTTGCACAGTGTGTAAATGGATGTCTAAATATGCCACAACAGCTTTATGAGGTTGGAGGAAGTCAATATTGTGTTTTTTTTTTTTGTGCTGCCCCTAAGGCTGCCTTAAAACTGTAAAAAAAAATATATACTGCAGAATGATCAATGCCACAAAACTGTATAAATTAGTTACTTCTGACTCTGGGGCTTATGGAAAAATGTTGTTTTTCTTTTATGTTTTATAAGTTTTAGCTCCCGGCTCCCAATTATTATTATATAAAAAGGGCAAACAAGTCTGTGCTGCACATTTTTTATGACCGCAGCTTTATCATAAATACGTCTTTCATCTTGATAAAATAATAATAATATTAAAAAAAAAAAGAATATATAAGCACAGCTCTAACGGATTACAGGAACTAAAGGTGAACCTCCTTCGAATAAGGAACAAGATTATTTTATTAAAACATTGGCACACGAGATAACGATATAGCTTTCAAAGCATGACACGCTTTGAAAATTATACCGCTATCGCGTGTACAAAATGCTCCAACGAAATATCCCATTGAATAGTATAAGATGCTAATAAGAAAAAGGTTTTAAAATAATGAGAAAAAGATATCAATAAGAGATTTTTTTTTTTTAATTCTCTGTTATGAAAGCAGTGTGTTTCTGTGTGTGAGCCTTGCCCTGTTGTTGAACTGTGGGTCTGTGCATGATTATGAGAAGAGAAGAAGAATGTGGTTCACTAACAACACGAGCCCCGAGGACGGTGCCTTCCCAGGCTGTAAAACACATTCTGGTGCTGGGTCTCTCTCACACACACACACATATACATACACACCATCAGCGAGATGGACGCCCTGCTGGTTTCGAACTCAACAGCTGTTGGGGTGTGAAACCTGATAAAAGCTTGAAGAGACTTAAAGCGGCGGCCCAGCAGAGGGATCGTCCAACTTTTGATAATAAGGTGATACTTTACCGATCCAGCAGGGGTCAAAGGTTAGAGTTAAGCTATGGAGCAGCACCCCTGGAGCTGGAAAAGATTTAGTCAGTAATCAATATATATATGAACACTAAATCAAAAGTCTTATGAGGAATGTGAAAGAGAGATTTTTAGCCTCCTTCAGCTCGGTCTTAGTGATTGGTTGATGAGGAAAATGCAGCATCAAAAGAGCCTGATATTTTTCTCAGAAGTTGGAGAAGACCAAAACTATGGAAGCCTTAAGCGGTCATGCATTCATGGATTTTATTTCCTCTATTAATAACGGGATAAGTATCTCAAGATCAAGTATCTCTGGGGTCTTGTTCACGATAGATGGTGAAAATGGAGTGGACCAGTGTGCCGTTGACAGGATTTTGTACTGGGCTGTTGTTGGGAAAAGAGATCTGAGCTGGAAGGCAAAGCTCTCGATTTTTGCACCTATGGTCATGAGCTTTGGGTAGGGACTAAAAGAACAACAAGCGGCCAAAATGAGCTTCCAGAGGGTGCTCCATCGTCTCAGAAAGACCCAGCTTGAGTGGTTTGGGCACCTGATTAGAAAACCTCCTGGGCCCCTTTTCTTTGGCGATTGTTGGGGCACGTCCAACTGGTAGGAGAGCCTGGGTAGGGACCCGGTGGAGGGACTACATAGCCCATCTGGTCTAAGAACGCCTTGAACTCCCTGGATAAGTGGAAGGGAATCGGTGAAAATGTTGTTACAAGGACCGATTTATGGGTCGAACTTGGCTTGTCACCAGGAGCCTCATGTCTAAGCCATGTGCTTTAAGATCTCGCCATTTAATTGAAAATGCGAGAATCGCTGACACAACCATTTTATGTTGATGCTCCATTTACAGCTTTGAACCCCGGTCGTTATGAAAACACCTGCCACTTTAGGAACCATTAAAGTCTTAAGAGCAGAACACAACATCATAGTCATTAAGCCTTAATGATCTATAAATATGACTGACTTTTATCACTCTGCCAATACGTGAATTAATGCTGGGAGTTGGTTATTTTTTTATTGCGTTATTAGATATGATACCCCATAAACAAGTAATATAAAAGCCTGTCTCCTAAAATGTGTTTTAAGATCTCGCTCCGTTTATATCTGATGACGCCATGCGCCCGAGATTCAAAGAGAGCATGTGTCACCTCAGGCGCCGCGGGGCAGTCGTGACCCGAATGGACTGAATTTATCAACCGATATAAAGGCTAAGTGGAGGGTTGGAGGTCAGAGTCTGAGAGTCTGCTTTTATTATTCAGTGTTTTTTTGATATTTATGAGATGGATTGATCGCGATCGCTGTTCTCAAAGGCAGAGGCGCAGAAAGAGCCGGGGGAGCTCATTGGTGTAATTTACAGCTCGTCAGAGGTCAAAAGAGCCATCGGGAAACGGTGACATCATACAAATAACAATCTGTAGCATGGATAGAGACTGTGGCTCGTTCATATACACTGAAGAACATCTGCAGGACATGGAAAACCACGCTTTTAATCTCAAGCACAGAGTTAATTACATCAAAATCAACCGAATTTACATTGCACCTGATCTAGACAATGATTGTGATTCCTCGTGAAGCATCGCAATGCATTTCAGTACCGTCTCTCGGCTCCAGTCTTTGGAAAATAGGTTGATCTATTCTTGACTGATGCCACAAAGAAAATAGAGCTAGCCCGGGAGTTGGACACAGAAACAGCATCAAGAATACAGTTGATTTTCAAAATAAAACACTTCTAATCTTAAAAACAGACAAAAGACTATTTAACTATACCGTGCTTACTCATGGTAGAAGCACATAAACCAGGAACAATGACTAAAGCTGAGTAAGTTACCAAAGTCGCCCGGCTTCTGAAACACTCATACTGTTTGGGTATGAAGCCACGTGGATAACAGAACAACCATGTCATGGCTGTGACATAACTGAGCCGTGACAAGTGGGATCAGGGCTAACGGTGCAATATTGCAGCAACACCTTTAAATACTGTTCTTATCTAAAATAATTTTATTCCTAAGGTTTATTCCTAAGCAACCGTCACACAAAGAAATGAGTGACTTCTACTGAATAAATCAATAAATGAACAATTAAATAAATAACAACTGATTAATGGACTGAAAGTGAAGAGACCAAGTCAATCTCGACCAAACCAGAACAAGCCAAGAGAGAAAAAGAGATTTGTCAGACTAGTGTGTGGACAGAAAAATGGATAGAGCTGTCAGCTTTTCCAAACAGACAGATCCCCCTCCTCCAGTTCATCATTAGAAAACTCTCTCACACACACACACACACACACACTGCAGGGGTCTTGATATACGAGGTTGCGGTCATGTGCTTGGCTCGCGGTTGCCGCCGGTGACGATTGAATCACAGACCACAATGATGTCATATCTGTCTGGGTTGATAGTGCATGTGTCTGTGTGTGTGTTTGTTTGAAAGTTATAAAAAACCGACTGACCTCAGCTTTACAGTAAATCTCTCCCATTTTCTTTTCGTTGTCTCAATTTTTCACCCTAAAGATGAGACCTGATGCCACATGTGCAATTACTGGCAGTGAATTCAAGCCTGCAGGGTTGATAAATGGAGAATTACCCAGGATTACCTCGGCTACCATTACCGAGGGCATGAGAAGAGACGTCGTCATATTTAATAACGGAAATCTTGATGTGCACTCATGATTTTTTAAATAAGGGTTTTAGGGAAAATTAATGGAACGACCAACATTTATTACCTTCCTTTTAATAAATTGGCATAACTCAGAATACAGGGACGATGTTCAATATGCTGTGGTCATGTGATGTCGGGTACGTCAAATGAGCTTGTTTTCAACTCACCGAGGTAGAAGGAATGATGTTGGGAAGTTGGGGAGACATTTCTGGTCCAGGATTTGCTTAATTGTGACGCAAGTTTTAAGTTTTAAGACTTTTAGATTAAAAGTTTTATGTTTGGGGTTGTATTTTTTAGATGCACTTTTTGCATTCAGCATTTAGTGACTGCAATGTTTAAATAAACAGAACTTGCAAGGGTGGCTCTAGAGACAGCAATGTTGCTCTGCTGGTGTTTTATCAACAATATCTCAACAACTGCTGAATGAATTTCCATGGAATTTGGTAAAAGCATCCAGAATACCCAGAGGAAGAGTCCTGTTGACTTTGGTGATCCTCTGACTTTTCTTCTAGTCCAACCATGAAGTTCAGTTAAATGTCACAACAGCTTGCCATGAATGTTCATGTCCAGTGGATGGATCTCCAGTGGGGCCTCCAAAGTTCCTGTTCGTCCAAAACTTTTACCACATACCTAACTAATCATATTCCCGTCACCGTCAGACGTACTTTGTGCATAACTGAACTAAACATAAGGCTTAAACTTAACATAGTAAATGTGGCAACTTAAAAAAGGGGAACCCGAGGCCGTGCTCCAACTATCGGGGTTTCACATTGTTCAGCCTGCCCAGCAAAGTTTATCCCAGGGCGCTGGAATGGAGGCTCTGACTCAGAAGGAGAAATGTATATTCTGGCCTGGCCACCCCTTGCAAGGTTGCCGGTTCAGTCTACATGTGTTATGTGGACATGGTAAAGAAGTGAGAGCTGTGTTTGTGTTTTAGACACAAAGTCAAACAGTGGGTTTTTCAGTGGGTGATAGACTCCCAACAAGGTTGCCCCTTGTCTCTGATCTTGTTCATGATATTTAAGGATCTCAGGACATTGTTTACAAGTGACCTGACTATTGTGTTGAACAGAGAACAGAGTCTGAAGGCAAAGCATTTCATTTTCCACTTGATCTGCGTTCAAACCCCTCACCTATAGTCATGAGCTTTGGGCAGCGACCAAAAAGAATGAGATCTCGAACACAAGTGGCAGAAATAAGTTACCTCGAAAGGGTGGCTGGGCTCAGCTTTAGAGATGGGATAAGGAGTTCGGACATCCGAAGGGAGGTGCTGTTTCTTCATGTAAAAAAGGAGACAGCTGAGGTTGGCTGGTTTGGGCATCTGATCAGGATACCTCAAGGGCGCCTTCCTTTGGTGGTTTTAAAAGCACATCCAACTGGCAGAAGCATCTGGAAAAGGTTTCTGAGGCTTAAGACGTCTTGAACACCATGCTTAGGTCGCTGATAAGCGTGTGAATTGAGGGACATGGTAAACATTACACCTACCTCAATTGTGTTTAACACTGTCATTGTCATTTACCACTGCGTCTAAGCACAGCTTCACAGAGCTGATAATGTGGCTGTGGGCTTTTAATCCTGTTAACCAGTCATAAAGTTTAGAAATAGTTGGGCCAAAAGATGCTATAAAATGGTTAAACTCACTTTTCTGCCCTACTGATACTTCACTGTCTATCCATCTTTCAGCATTCTGCCTTCACCAGTCCATCCTTGAATATCTTCCTGCAGGTGGTCCACCTGTTATTGTCTTCCCCAGGTGTCTAAATAGGAAGATGCTGAAAGACATGACAGATTCCTTCGAGGGATCAAGGCTGTTCTAGATATTCAGAGACAGATGCGCACACTGATAGATGTCACAGAGGCCATTTGCAGGTATTAGGGTCAGGTGCAGTGGACAGATGCGTCATTATCATCGCAAACCTCCACCTTTTAATCAGAGCGTCACTCAGCCCTGGCACTCATCCTTTTCTTTCTCTCATCCCTCTTTCATTTCCCCTCTCCTCACCTCGTTTGTAAAGGAGACAAATTATGATGCCGGCTGAAATCTGCACGAGTCGCAGGTGGTAGAATACCTCGTGGATCATGTACTGACAATAATGAGGTGCTGAGATAGAAAACGAACAAGAAAAAGGGTACAAAGATTAGAAATGAAAAGACGTAATGTGTTACTAGCCTCCGACTGACAGAAACAACTTGTCTTTTCCCTTGTCAAGTATGAGGGAAACTTGTTTCAAAGTTTCATATTATTTGTAGACACAGACATGACTCTCTTGTCTTTTCTTCATCATGGTGTCATCCGTCTTTCGGCACCTTTGTTTTAACATTTTCTCATCGATCGTCCTGACAGAAAAGTAATTTCTTCTCTTTCTTTAAGCTTTTGATCTCCTTGCTTTGTAATCCAGCGCACAGTGGCGACATACAGACATGACAGAAATGGAGTGATTGCCTCCTCCTTGTCAGAGCAGTTGAACTTTCACAGAAATACCTTTCAGCGACTTGAACTTTCGTCTTCTGTCTGGCACACTTGTCAAACTGTTATTTCTGGTTTCACAGTACAATGAGAGCTCAGTGAAGGCCTTTCTCTACCGCTTTTATCCCTCTGCTCTATCTCTCGGCATCTAGTTTTGCTGATGTTCATGCATCCACGAGTGCGGAACCCACAGATAAATCCGTTTCCATGCTTGTGTAAGGCTGACATGAATCTTAATGAAATATGTTTGGAGAAGATATCATACGAGGCCGCAGTGAAGAGTACAAATATTAAAGCAGAACTACTCCAGGGAAATCCAATTTGTTCCTCAATATAAATCTTTAGTGCTGACTTTCCACACTATTATTCGTGATCAAGTCATGCATGTATGTTTTGGCAACGTTAAGCTGTTTAAACGGTCTGGTTGATAGGAATGCTGGCAAATGCAGAAACAGATAGCAGCGAGTCTCAGAAAACTGACTGAAAACTTCTAGGAAGTATAGCAGAGAAACTCAGTAGCGGGCAGGGATTATAGAAAATATAAAATGTACATACTTAGTGACAGAATACGCTCCTGTGCTGGTTATGCAATTTTTGCAGGAGGTACATTGTCAAGTATACTGTCAAGACTGACTGCTGTCTAGTTACCATTGCCAACAGCACTGCCAGGAGTATCACTGGACGAGCTTCTGTAGCCCTGAGCTGCTCAAACTTTCTTCTCGATGTCTCAACTTTCTTGTTTTCACTAGATTTCGGTTCCATTGTTGTGGAGAATTTTATTCCTCAATGGTCAGTTCAGTCAGTGGAGGGAAAGTGTCAAAGATGACGTCCATTGAAAGGTTTATTGAAGCTTAGCCAAGGAGCATGGAGGATTCATCAATGCGCTTGTCATGACATGATGTTGCCTGCAACAAGAAGTTTCAAGAAGCTGTCCTCTCTGGCTTGTCTATAAGACTTGGTAGTTAGTCCATAAAGAAGGAATAGTGGATCCATCGACTAATCAGAAGTTTGGTGGTTTGAAGTGTCCTTGGGCAAGATACTGATCCCCAAAAGACTGTGCCAGTGGTGTGTGAAGCCTTGTATTAGCATGGCCAACTTGAACCCCCTCAAGAGATGTGGTGGCAAAGAAGGTTGTTACCCTAGGACTGTTAATGATTAATCTACTCCTGAACTAACATGCAGTAACTTTGGGGAACTTGCAAAGTGCTGACCGTGAACTGAAAGTCTTCTGGTTTACATTTGGCCAGGGACTGTTTGTTCTCAAACAAATGCAACATACTTTTCTATGATGGTCGAAATCGAAGTAGCAGGGGCGGACATAGCCCGAACTTTGAGTGCAGCTTACGTGGTCGTGGATGTGCTGATCAAAGGATGTGGTAAAATTGCTGCTGCTGTTGCCTGTGTTGATGCTGGCCAGTTGGACAGAAGCGTATCCTGAGGCAGATGCCACTGAGGCCATGGGTCTTTTGTTCGACGCCCACTACTTTCAAACTCCATGTGCCCGGTTTGTAATCCAATCCATTTTCACGGTAAATCAAAGGCGTTAAATTAAAGTCTGACAGCTGTAGAAAGATGCAACATGTTTGCAACAACTGCAGTAAATACAATGAGTTGTTCCCACCAAAAGAAGAAGATGTTCTGTAAACACAGATTTTGGATCATATTGGTTACCTTGATCAACCACTGGAGGTCGTGTCGTCACCTTCTGAGTCCTTGCATCTTTTTCTTCTTTCTTTTGCCATCCTGTATCCATCCATCCTTGAGGGTCATGTGCTGGTTGTGTTGTCGTTTTTTTCATGCCCTCGCTGCCTCTCCACCCCTTTTCCATTCCATTCTCTCTCTCTCACTCTCTCAGCAGAAATGCTTTATTGTGGTTTTTGGTGTTTTGGTGGAATTATTCCTCCTTACCCCCTGAGCTTTGGCAAATGACGGAATAAGCCCACGGTAATTCCTCAGCACTAACCACAAACATGCTCCCCCACCTCCCCTCCACCCTCCCCTATTCTGAGTGTGTGTTCGTACATGTGTGTGATTGTGGGTACTGTGTTTGCTCTCTGACGTCTATGGAAAAGAGTTCCCTCTCTCTTCGCCTCGCCCCACCACCCCCCAAAGCTCCAGGGTCATATGTGTGACAGAAAGAGAGAGCGAGAAAGAGAGAGGTTACTCTAGTGTAAGAAGAGCGAGTGTGAACCTTCAGCAGCTGGTTACAGAAGAAATAACTTTGCATTAACAGCATGTAGCGCCATGAGATTTAAGCCAGTATGACTTTATAATGACGACTGCATGACTGATTTGACTTTTCCCACTTATCCCCACTACTGTACATATAATTCCAGCTTTGTCAAACAACCAGAATTTATCCACAGCTGGGTGTTATTGGTGCACGTCCCAGAAATCACCTGTCAATCAAACGGCATGTGCAGGACTTTATCCTCTTTGGAGTTGTGGCCGTGTTCGAAGGCCACATTACGCTCAAGGCAACTGAGTTGGTATTCAAAGGATATTCAAAAGACTGCAATGTGATTTGTCCGACGCGGTAGATTGGTATTTTCGCTTCCTGTGACATACATATGTCAACAAATTTAAAACTTGACTGCTACTTATCTTACTCTTTATCATTATGTTTTCCTAACCTAACCAAGTACATTTGTTGCTAATGGAGCACCATCTATGCACCATCTATTTGTGTTGGCAAGCTTTAAGATTGTTGGTTTGATAACTTCCAGCTTTTACAGAGTGTAGTAACTGCTTTTACTTTTGCTCACTCATAAGCCACGAGTACAGTAAATTCAGAGACAACATGTGAGAATATAAAATATTGTTACGGCCGCCACCGTTTCGCCCCGTGAGGTATCTTGTGTGTAATGTTTTCCGTATGTAAATTCAGGTCTGCGGTGGCTGGTAAGGGGTTCGATCCCTACTAAGAAGGTGTGGTCCTGATGGCGGCGATCCCAGAAGCCCGGTGTTGTTCCGTAAGCTTGCTTCGTATATAGTGTGAAATTGTGTGTAAAGGTTGGTAAGGGAATATTTCTGGGACTGGGCAGGTTTTAGTTTTGATTTAATTACTGATTACACATGAGAAGACTTTCTGTTAGATTCATTAGTTTTAGGGGTGCTGTTTTCAATGTTTTTTGATTATTGATAAAAGTAGTTAGACAGTGAGGTTTTTGTTTCTGGATTTGTTCAAAGTGACTTAGTATAGAATAGGCTCTGTTAGAGTTCTCTTTTTGTTACATTTATTTGTTCTTTTAAACAGCACTCGTGCGCCCTTTTGTTCCATTTTTCCTCACCACCTTTCGTTAAAGTAAGAAAATAAACTGACGAACCCGGGACAAGTGTCATTTTCCGTATTATTTCTTATCCCTTTCTATGTTACTGCTCACCAAACGAGCCGGGTCGTAACAATATACAATAGAAATGCAGTAAAACCCATTAGCTGGAAAACAATCTTATCTTTTGGGAGTCGGTGGTAATGAGAGTCATGGGAGTAAATTTGAGGGCGCACACACACACAAATACAAAATCTGAGATGCTTCTCTCTCAGATATGTTTATTGTGACGCTGAATTCCACTTCAGGACTGCAGAAATTGATTACACGCCTCCATTTTTTAAATTTTCTTACACAACAGACGTTTAAAAAACAGAGCAAAACAATAAATGCTTCTCAGAGTTTGTTTTTCCGGTAAACATTCTCTGATTGGATGATTGGCCCGGCGTGAAAGATCAGCACATGGGACAAACTCCAATGAAGAAACTCACACACACACACATGTTCAGCCAGTCCTGAGTGTGACCCCGTGCCCTTAGCATGTACAAGTCACAGGAATGCCTTGTAGCCGAGGTGCTGAGAGCCCGTTTGTGACTGTGTATGTACATGTGCGTGTGTTTTAAAGGTGTCGAAAGATCAGTCACAGGGTCCGACTGCACCCTCTCGTGCTAAACAATACCAGCTGAGGTACTGGGCTGACATCACATCTGCACACATGTACATGTACACAAAGTCTGCAACCACATATACACAAATAATCTCTTGCGACACCACAAAGACACAATCAACATTCATCAAACTGTAAAGTCTAACGTCGCTGGAAGCAAGCAAGTGAACTCAGGATCCTACAAATGATGTCACAGCGACTACCTCCGACTCCTGGTTTCTGTGTAGTTAAAGGACTTACTTCTAAATCCTGATAGCTCCCTGATTTCCTTCCAAACCTCGTCCTTTATTAAGGATTTCCTTATAAACGAGGATTCTCTATACATCCTCAGGATTGATCCTCAACTGCTCTACATCCCTAAATGGTTATTAATGTCAGCGAGTTACCGTTGCTCCATTAATTATGCCATTTGTCACATTCTCTTGAACATACTGCATCAAGGTAGATGATCAAAATGCTAATTTTATTTTTATTTTATTAAGTACTGCTCTATGTATTATCTAAACTATGCTGAAAATCTGAAGACCGTAGTTCTCCATGAGCACATGAATGCATCATTCATTTGTGGATTGTTGGATGTAAAAACCACATAAAGCCCCATAAAATCATTTTTATACGAACAAACACGAAATACGTTCATTCAAGTTAATGAAACACATTTAACTCTTGCGTTGACACCTCCATATATCCCCTCTTCTTCACTTCCGACCTTTCACCTCGTTCCTTTTTGTCTTGTAGGACTTGAAGCATGTTCTGTTGTTTCGCTCACTGTGAAATGTAAAAGTGTAAGAATGTTTCCAGACCGGTGGGCAGATATTATGATATTGTGATCCTGAAAGAGCTGGTCTCTGGGGCTCCATTCAAGTTAAGAATTTAGCTTTCATTTTACTGCACAGTCATCACTCTGTATGTGTGTGTGTGTGTTTGTGTGTGTGTGTTTTATTTATCCAGGGAAAGTTGATTGAAATACCATTTCTTGTACTGGACTGCCCAGTGCGACCAAACCTAACCACTAAGGGAGTGTCATGAACCAACAACTTTTATGTAATAACAGGGGTCAGTGTCTGTGTGTGTGTGTCTGTGGTTTTTATTTATTCAAAGACAAAGTATTGTGGCAGTTAAAGCAGCTTTAGCTCCTGTAATCCGACATAATTCTGAGTGAAAAGGAGAATGAGCGCAGGATATTTGTTTAAGGATCTGATCAAATGCGATTGAAGTCTTGGTCTTCGGACTGCAGCTAAAGTTGAATAAACTTAATTAGTTCTTCTTCTAAATGTATAAAAATAGTGATATATCATCACCACATCTCTCATATTGGGGATAAGACAGGATGTTTCCTGTTATCTGAATTCATGCTTTTAAAATTAAAACTTTACCCGAGTGTGTCAATCGATTTTAACAGAACCTTGACATCCATTGAGAAACATTCAAAAGCACGTACCTTTCTTTTCTTACATTCCCTAAAAAATGACTTTCCCACCTGTGAACAATCTCGTCACACGTGAAATTAAGTTCTCACATGTCAGAGAAATGTTCAGATGTAGGACGTCAAACAGTTTAAAGTCCTGTTAGGATTCTTTCGAAGCTGCGAGGTTCTAGGTTGCATTTGACGCGATAAAACTTAAGTATGACTGAGAATATTTGAATGTTTTACAGCGAGAAACAAAGAGGATCATTTCCTGAACTATAGGATTGATACAGTGTCCCCACAAAGCAGAAAAACCAGGACAAGTGGTCAATCGGAGGACTGTATTTTCAAAGTGAGTGGTCAGGAGGGAGTTAGGGTCAGGTTCAGGTCAGGTTGAGGGTAAAGGTCATGCATGCGGTGAGAGTTAAAGACAGGGTAAAGGTTAAGGAAGGTCATGTAGTGGTGAGGTCATGAGGTGATGTGTATGTATATGATGACATAATTTGTTTGTCCAAATTTGTGTGTGTTTTGCATGTGTGTGTGTGTGTGTGTGTGTGGGAGCGCCACCAACCTCGCTCAGCCAGTAAATCTGACAGAACATTTGTTTGGCCTCTGAACCATGATCACCCCTCAGAGTCCTCTTTCTCTTTCTGTGTGTGTGGAGACATTTCACAAGGCCTGCTTAAGCCATCAGCGAAGAAGAGTAGGAATACTAAGAGAGAAGTAGAAAATAAAAAAAAATAAAAAACGAAGGGATGAATGATAAAATGAGAGGAAAGTGGAAATATTTCATAGAGAAAATAGCAAAATACTGATTGCATTTCCTGAGGTCCTTCATGCAGAAATGGATTTATGATCATTGGTTTCTACATGAGAATATTGCCAGTTCTTTGATTTTTTTTTTTTGTCCTCTGATGAAAGCTTTAAGAATAGCCAATATGAACTGATACTGACTCATAAAAAAAACTTGATTTGTGCCCAAAACAAATCAATTATTTGAGCGAAACAAGAGTTAATTTGTGAGTCTGGAGCAGATTTTTTAATAAAAAATCATTTTCATTGCATTTCATGCTGAACTAAACTGGAGCCAGATATCATTTTCAGGAATTTCTTGATTTAAACCTCAGTGGTGGCACTAAACAACATTGATGCAATGTTGAAAGGTAGTGTGACTGGAAAATGACCGAGGCTATTTATTATCCAGGTTAGGGGTTGAGACTCGCCAAAATGTCACAATGTAAATCTGTCGAAAATGATTCTCAAGATGGGAAAGAAGAAAAAAAAATATCGCTGGTACACTAAATTTAGTTTATTTTTTCTGGCTTTTCTTAACTTTACTTTTTTTTTTTATTATTGTAAAATACTTGAGAGTTTTACCTCTTTTGAAAGAAAACAGTCTGTAATGCTCATTCTGAAGAAAAGAAAACTATTAGGTGAAGTTTTATGTCTGAATCCGAAAACAACACAGGGTCCCTTAATGGTGTTTAAGTCATCCATCATCGGTGGATACAGATCTCCTCTGAACTGCAAATGTCAACCTACTGGTGGCACTCAAAGATAAGTAAGAAGATCTCAAAGTTTGTTAAGATTCGTCATCTGTGGAACACGAATGACTGTACCAAAATATAAGCCAGTAGATGTTGAGATGTTCCACTGGATAATTGAAACCGTAACTTGCTGGTTGTGCAAGAATGTTAACCATCTTAGTTAAGCATGATGGCATGGATTACTGCAATTTTTCTTGAAGAAGACATAAACTTGTGTACCAAAGTTCATGACTGAACGGCCAATAGTTGTTGAGATATTTCAGTCTGGACCAAGTGGCTTCAAAATGTCCAACTTCTTGATGTTTACAGCCTTTTATACATGGGGCGCATGTTTTCTCCCAAATATCCCATTTACGATTATTTGCCTTTTCATTTCATTGTTCTTTGGCTCCTTTGGTTTTCAATTAACCAATAAGATCATTTCTGCACCATGCAGGATTGCATGCGGGAAGTTTAGGTGTGATGACATCTACTTTGTTTTAACCAGGTTGCTCTTTCCGTGACATTTCAAATACTTAAAAACACTCGAAAGTTTGGTTGACAGTTGAAGGGACGTTATAGACCTTTAAGCGTCCTGGCTTCCTCCAAGCTCTTTCTTCTCCTCCATCGCTCCTTCCCTCTGGTGATCGTCCATACCTCAGTAATGACCATGACTCCCACAGCAAAAACACTCTCCTCTGCACTCTTCACCCCTGGGCTTTTAGGTGGAGAAAGGGGGAATGAAGAGAAATTGCGAACCAGGGCCGTGATGGGAGGAAAGTATGTGGAAGGAAATGAGAAAAGGAAAGTGCAAGACAAAAAAGAAACGTCAGTGGCATTTTTTTTTCCTGTGCACTCTTCACCTCGAGGATGGGAGAGGTGAAAAGGGCAGCGAGAGAGGGCGAGAGCGACTTAAGATGAGAAAATATGAACATATGGAGGGAGAAAGACGAGAGAAGAAGAGGGCAGGAAAGAAGCAAAGTTAGAGAGAAAAGGGAACAGGGGGAGGGGAGTGTTTGAGAAAAAAGGATGAAGGTTATGGGAGGATTTTAACGAGCATGTTGGGGTCTCAATAGAAACAGGGGGCCCTCTTTAGAGAAAAAGACCGTATATTAGTGGGTGTGTTAAACACATTGACCCTAAGCTTCCCATCGAGAGGAGAGGGTGATGAGGGGGAAGAGAAAAGAGGAGAGTTGCTGGGAAGGAAGAGATGACAGAGATGAAATAAACGTATAAGGAATTGAGTGAATGAATCAGTCCGAATCAGAAAATAATGAGGTTAAAAGTATTTTGTATTCATGGATCCACTCTGTAGCCAAAGTACACCAAAACAGGCAGCTGTTGTTTGACATAACTGAAATGAAGTGAAAGGAAGTGGGAGGACAACAAGGACCACTTTCTCTAATTCTTCTCCATCAGGTCAAAAGGAGGCTACAAGTTGGAACCCACCCTTAGCTTCTTGCAGAGTTCCTGACCTTCCTGTGCCTGTAACACCAGCCTTATGAACCCTCATCACTACATTACGAACCCTCTCCACCACGCTATGAACTCCCTATGAGCCCATCAAGGACGCTCTTACGAGCCCCCGAGCGCTGTTTAAACTACAATTTCCCAGGCAGGCCCTCAACGCTGCACAAAGACCCTCCTGTCACCCAAACTGACACCAGAACCTCTCCAATCATACCGCTACACATGGAGGAGTGGCCGTGTGGTTTGGAAGCTGTGCTGCAACTGCAGGGTCATGGGTTCAATCCCTGCAGTGGTCAGTCAATAAGACACTACCCTCCGTTTGACCCTTCAGTAGGCCTTTAACTTAATCATTTCCCATAGCAAATGCCAATAATTCAATAAAACAAAGTGCAACGAAGCTTGTAATGTAATAAAGAAGCAAATAATGCAAGACAATATCAAAACAATTACGCAATGGCATTGTTGCCAGTATCGTTAAACTAATTTGTTGACGATTAACCCGTTTCTTAAGCCAATTTTCAATTTAACAGGACATGAAGATTTTCGGCAGCTCAGCGACCTCAACAAATAGATTAATCAAAATGAGAGGAACAAAACCATCAAGTAAAACTTGCTTGTTACAAAAAAAAGTGTAGTCGTATAAGTAACTTTAAAGTCCCTCACTGTGGGCCCTGGCCTGACCTTTGACGGCACCTTCTGAAATGTCAAAAATGCAGCGGCATCGATGAGAAAATAAGCCAGGTTTTCTCATTTCCTCAAAAATTGCCTTTTTGGAGTCATATAAGATTTTTGCAGGATGCTAATGATTTGTTTTAGCAGTGGGGGGGCTCTATGGTAGCATGTTATAAATACCTCACGGGCCCCTTTGCAGCATCTTACGAGGGCCTTATGAACTGCTCATGAACCCTGGGTCTTTTCCCAGGCACCTTAAAGTAAACAACACAGAGGCTCCTTAACCCCCAAGATGGTCTACTTACTTAACAAGACAGACACATTAGCACTGGTCAGTGCGTAACAATCCAGCAAACTTTCCCTGCCTTTTCTTAGGTTGTCGCTTTCACCTCGACTCTTCATTCAGACTTTAACTGTGGGCTAATTTGTAAGTGTTTTAATAAGAACGTCAGACTTCATTTAGTTGTTTCTAGAAAGAAAGAACACATTTTTATAGCTATGTTATGTAAGAATTATAAATCTGAAACTTTTCAGTGACACAAACCACCCTATGAACATTAAGCTTAACTGTCTTACAATGGTGCCAGTCATCCCAAAATGTATCCTATGCATCCTACTCTTGTGTAATGTGATCATCTCATATCTACAAGAAGGTTGCATGTTGACTACAAAACCTGCACAACCTACAAAACATTTGTTTTGTGCATCACAAACCAACTTGAATTCACCTCCACTGTAATGAAATATCAATGGTAGACATCTCTAAATCAACCCAAGTTTAAAGGTGCATTGATCAGTTTTTCATTGCTTCATTGGCTCTGCTTTGGACTCCACAATCTAGCCAGCTTTAGCTCCACTATCTTAAGAAGATAGTCACTAACTCTGGGACCAGATAGGTCTAGTGAAGGTGTGGGAAACCAAAACTATGACCTAAAAGAGGCTTAAGAGCTCAGTAGAGCGGAGGGCTGTTTTGCATCACATTTTCAACATTGACATTTTGGTCAGTTTCAATGGGGAAAATATTGATTATTGAATGATTAACTGAAAATCGACAACAGATTTGATAAACACTGTTGGGTTCCAGCTTTTAAAATGTGGGGAGTTGTCACTTCTCTCTATTTTATGTGATTAGAATGAATGATCTTTGGGTTTTGTGGGTTTGAACTGTTCGTGAACAAAAAACAAGACATTTAAAGACACACCACCTTGGTCTCTGGAAGTTTTTGTGGTTGTTTTTGTACTCTATTCCTGACATTTTAGGGTCTCAACAATACTTGATGTTAACCATCAGTTTCAGCCTAGATTTAACCATCATCCTCATACAGCCAGTTGATCCATTGAGTCTCCATGATGGCGCCAGATGCTGCCAAGAACCGGTGTCCTTTGCTCTGACTTGCGGTACTGATTTTCCAGGTTACAGGCTAATTAGTTTGTCACAGTACCCGTAGCTGTCTCCTCTGGCTCCCATTCCTGTTTTATACGCCCTGAGAGCCTTTTACATGCATGTTCTTTTTACAAACACATGAAGAGGGTGTGAAAGTAAGAAAAGAGGATGTGAAGTCCATGTTAACAGTGTGGGAGACATGACTTTTCCCACTCGTATATTGACAGACTGTCAGGCGAGGGTCAGCGACTTACTGTAACACGAGTGTGTGTGTAGGTGTGAGTCACCCCGGCTAAAGGCCGATCCCCTGTGCCAGCTCTCTGTTCTGTGTCACTATTAGAGAGCCGCTCAGAGTGAACACATCATTAAACCTCAATAAAAAGCCTTTATTCACCCCCAAATTATTACAGCAACATGTGTGAACCAAGCGTGTTGAGAGAGAGAGTGTGTGTGAGAGAGAGAGGGCAAATTATAAATGTGTCTGAGTACAGTACATGAGAAAGAAGTTCACAAAGAGTGCTGTATTCCTCTTATAAAAGCCTTTGTGTTTTGTAATATTCTTGGAGTGTGTGCGCACAGTGGTTGGTCCAGTCATGTCAATGTAATGGAGCATGATGACTTTTTGCTGTGGGTGCCAGAGAGGGAGAACAAGATGGGAAAAGATGCCGAGAAAAGGCCCAATAACACCAGAGAAAAAAAAAAAAAGGATCCATGCGTGAAATGTTCTGTCAAAGAAGCATGGTGGTGTAGTGACTACTCAAGACGCAGCTGGCCAGCTACCTGCTAAACATGCTGTAGTGATATTTGGGCATTCAGACTAAATGAGAAATGTGTCTTGTGTTTTGACCCTCTCAGACTGCGTGACATGCCAGACGTCTGTGCTGCTTCTTGGATGTTCTAATGAAAGAAATGACAGAACCAAGTTAACAGGGAGTAACAATTCACAAGCGAAACAAAATCTGCCAACCAAAGTTTTTCCAGGATCCTTTGCACTCTTGTCTAATTGTTATTTTGTCTACAAGATATAAGATGTTCAGATAGATAGATAGATAGATAGATAGATAGATAGATAGATAGATATGTAAAAAAACAACTATAAAATCGCCCGTTTGCAACATTCAGTCTTCTGTACCCTCTTTGGTTTTCTTGTTCTTTCACGCCTCTTAAAACTTCTTGTCCAACTTGACAAGAAGTTGGAAGGAGAAATGACAGTGGAAAATATGAATGTTCTATCCGTGAGTGTGGTGGCTTTAGTCGCCTCCAGCTTGGAAGTCCTGCCTCTACTCTTGAGTATGGGCAAAGACGTGGATTGTTGATGGACCTGAGGTCGGATGAATGACGCCTGGGTGTTCAAACAAGCCACCTGTAACAACACCCACCTGTTAATCAAATCAATTCGTGTCACCAACCTCAAAGTCAGATCCATAAAGCAAAGGTTTTCCCAGTTTGGTGTGGAAGAACTCGCCTGCCCAGAGTCCAGACCTCAACATCATCCAACACCTTTGGGATGAACGCAGCAGATTAATGAACATGGTTTTGAAACGACAGTCATTTGTTCAAGTATGTCTGCGTAAACATCATTTTCTCATGTTTTTAAATGGCAGGGCCCATTCATTTAAATGTATTATACCCCAGGATAAATGTATGTGTGTATACTGGCATGCACCTACTGTATGTGCTGCTTAAGAACACTTAGCCGTGCCGACCCAGGTCACCACATTCGAGCACTGCGTGACGAATTAAGTTCAAGTCAGAAGTCTCAACTTTGATTCTACTACACACACACTCATACATGGCAACCATCTGCGTCACAGCCTGTACAGTAAGCTGGACTTGGATTTGACCGCAGCCTACGCAAAACGCCTGGCTGGGTCCACACACATACTCACACAGTCGCCGCAGTAGGGTCCGGGAAGGTCTGGTCCAGAGCTTGGGGGTTTGTGTTTTGGCTTTGGTGTGGTCATCACTCTTCAGCTATACTCTGTGACTCAAAGTTCACCTTCAGCACTCTGATTTTTACACTATGAGTACGTTTTATCACCATGTGCTGTTGCTGTAATAATAAGAGACTTGACTCAAGACTCTTTTGACTTGGACCTGACAGATATACCCGTTACTCAAGTCATTCGGGACAAGTTAACTCTTCGGGCAACATCACGTAGAAACTGGTATTCTTGTGATTTAGCACCCCCAGTTTCAGTGTGTAATACTAATTTGTGACAGAGGACAGCTGTACACATGTATTTGTTATGATTATGTTACTTATGATCAAAAACTAGCAAGTAGGTTGGAGTTGGAAGACATTAGAGGGAAAACCAGAAAACATTTTCTCCATAAAATATGATCCAGTTTCTCCAAAATCATTGAAATAGTTGGTGGTGTGTGACTTAACATTACGTACGGAACACAAAGTTACATAAAGACTCACCAAACTTTAGTAATGGATGGTTCGATGTTACCAATAAACGCCTTAAAACGTTTAATAGACACTATCTGAAGGTTGACTTTTCTGTAACGGACACATGACACTGTTTAAGTTAACCTGGCGTCATAAAACCACACCCATCTGCTCATCAGAAAGCTTTGTCAAAGTTACAGTATGATGTACTAGAGCTGAAGCATAAAATCACCTCATCCAGGAGGCCCATCTCATCCAGGGGGCCCACTGCTGCTCGTCCACTTGGGCTCACCTCCACCAGGAGGGTGCGCACTGACGAGCCGGGAGCGTGTTACTGCAACAACCCAATCGTATGGATCGCTGCTTGGCAGAACAAACACACACACGAGTGTACGCCAATACATGCATGCAAACTGGCAAACAGCGTCTCTCTCTGACCCCGAGGCAGTCCCAGTCATGTGGTTGTGGGAATGTCGCTGGGATTTGTGTTTCAGTGACTGCAATAACAGGGATCAAATGGGAACATGTGGATAGAATTCCAAACCCGGGGCAAAACACAGCGGTGCTTGTTTAAGCTCATTCTGATGTCGCTGCTTTTCATGAGGATTAGTTTTATGGCGTTTTTGTTTGTCATTAGAGATAAAAGACGGCGAGGACCCAACACGGGCCAAAGACGTGCGACAAAGCTCGCTCCAAACACACCACGTCCTCTCTGCTAACCCAAAGCGACTCCCAAAATATCCACGGAAAACGACTTTAACAATCATTTCATTTTGTTTTAATGCTGGTAACCAAAAACTCTGGTTTCACGTCATTTAGTCCTCAATGACCTCAGTCATGCCTTTTTTAATGTGAGATAATGATGGGATTTATTTAATTTATGTGCATTGTTGTATAAAATTACACGAGATTAACATATGGCCTTGTAAAACGGTTTCTGATTTTTGTTTAGTTTTAAAAAATTACGTTTGTTTGGGTCTATAAAGTCACAGCTGAGCAAAAAAAACGATCAGATCTATGAGCTGTTGGCTCATTTACGGAGTTTCCTGTTGGACAGTGAAGTATCAGCTGCCACCTGTAGCTGCTGTTAGCTCAGATTGTGTGCTCAGAACACAGGGTTAATGTCAGTGTTTGTACCGCAGGCGTTTTGGACCATGGGGAAGAAGAAGAAGAGGAAGTTTGCTGACAGCGAGAGGAGCAGGTGTTGTGCCAGAACCAGAGCTGGGCAAGTGAGCAATGTAAACAGGGCTCAGCAGCCTCTATGGATGTAAATCACAGGGGCAAAAAAAGGTCAGATCTATGAGTTGTTGGCTCATTTACGGAGTTTCCTGTTGGACAGTGAAGTAAACGGCTGCCAACTGTAGCTGCTGTTAGCTCAGTTTGTTAGCCGCACTGCCTGGACTGTGAGCTCAGAGCAGTTGGGGGGGAGTGTTGATGTTTGTACCAGAGGCGTTTTGGACCACTGCGAAGTGGAAAGAGGGCTCAGCAGGCTCCATGGACATAATGGCAGAGGCGAAAGACTGAAGAGGACGTTGACGGAAGAAAGGAACTGGGACAGACGCCGAGCTGGGCCGACTGCTGCCATGTCTTGTGTTGTTAACCTTGCTTGATGTTTGACTGGCTTGTTTGATCATATGTAATAGAATTAGGACAAACACACGTGTATAGCTGTCCAAAACCACAATGTTGCTTTAAGTAGAAAATCTGAGTCCGGCAGACTTTTTCCATTCCACCACTGCTCTTATTTTATTGTTGAATCAGCATCTATTTGACCTCATAATTAGCATATTTGTCTATTTTGTTTTAAGGCAAACTCCATCAGGGTTGATGCTAAACGCTCTATTATACTTTATCATTGCATCTCGCACACAGGAAACCCTCCGGTCTTTATTTTGTGGAAGTCGCACAAAAGAAAATGTCAGATCCAGAACCACAATCATTTTCTTGTCCTCCCGCCCGCCCCAACAGGAAAATTTGTCCTTTCCTCTGCAGAGGTCAGAGGTCAGGTTGGGCTCCAAACAGAAGCCTGGAGCGTCTCTCTCACTTAAAGCATCACAAGATTTTTTTTATAGTTCACCAGATGCCAGATTTGCTTAATTCCTCGAATAGTTTGGAAGATTGTTTTCAGCTGACGACGGTGATGTTTTCATTTCTCTCGCTCTTATTTTTCAGATCGGCTCTGAGGTTTGTTCCTGTCACACGGCTGTCATAATGTTTCTGTTGCCTTTTTTGTGCGGCGGTGCCTTTTTTTTTTATAAGAAGTTGCGGCTTTGTTCTGCGGCTTGTTTTTACGTGACAGGGCTTGTTTCTTCCACCGGAGGTGTGTGTGTCTGTGTGTGTGTGTTTGTGTGTGTTTACTCGTTGTCATGCAGGAGGAAGAAGACAGTTGTGGCCGTGAAATGTTTTATGCATGAACAGCGCTTGTAGGAGAAAGCTGGTATTTCCTGTATTTGTACACACACGGTCCCCGCTGTCCTTTTGCCCTCGTCTTTTTTAAATTTCCTGCGTTTACTGTTTGCGATGGCTGGATGGCTTGTTTGGTTTGGTGGGGAGGACGCGGGGGTATACGGCGGTTTTCATAAAGAACACTTAAAGAATCCTTCGGGCAGGTTCACGGTGCTCAACTTTTCCTGAAAAAATCATGTCTTTGAACATCTGTGACCTCTGTTTACCCGGTCAAGCCTCTTATTGCTATGAAATGATTCCCTTTATCTGAATTCCTGTTGAACAAAGTGGACTTACTCTCTTCTGATTCATGACACCTGATGGGTTCACATCAATTACAGGTAACTTGAAGGTTTTATGTCTGCAACCACATTGCCAATGCCGCCTCAGGCGATTGTGGGGTCTGCTGAATGATCCGACTTGCACCTCAGTGGTCGCAATGTCTTTAGTTTAAATAGAGCACCATGTTCATTTTGTAAATTATGGTTCCATTTAGAGTTAATTGGACGATAAAGCAGGATGGATATGCTACCTTTTTGATTGACAAATCATTCTCAGCTCGACACACCGAGTTTAGGAAAGCCAGATCAAACTGTCAAACTAGACTAGACGAGATTCAGATGCTTTCAGAAACGTATTTTAGTTACTGTTACTAAAAGTCTGGCTCCAAAAAAACCAAGATCATGCCAAACTCAAGGCTTCAAAACCAATGAGTGACGTCATGTAAGGTAATACGCTGTACGCAACACATTTGGGCTTCAACGTGAGTCTACGTACATTTTCCCATTGCGACAATGCAGTACCAAGGACTATTTGACACAATAAACAACTGATATTGATTTGTTTTGCCTTTTTATGTGGCTAAAATACATTTTTCTGCTTATCCTATCCATAGTAGTAACTTGCTTACTTCCATGCTGAACTTCTGTCTGATTCTCCAGACTGGGACTGGGTTACCTTCCTTATACAAACCCACTTAAAAAACCTGAGCTGTCCCTTTAACCAGGGTTGTGTCAACACAAATGCATGAGGACTGTCCTACCACACGAAACCTTATATAGAATAACCTTTCTGTTTCACCTCGTATATCATTTTTCCGATGAATCCCATTACTTCTTAGTAAAGCTACACCAGTGGAAACATGTGGGTGTAATGTACTCCACTTGTAAGGTCATGTAATGCAGCAAAATCTAACCTTCGGAATCAGATTTACAAATTCTGTCTCCCAGCTGTCCCCGACCTCAAACAGGAAAACCAAAATAATCCGCTCCTCTTTTCTCCTCCTTCGCTCGCTCGCCTTCATCCGTCTCCCTCGTCCTCTCTCCCTCTATCTCATGTTTTTCATTTACTCCTGGTCCTACATCGCTCCATCTCTCTGTCTTTTTCTCTCTGTTCTGCTTTTCTGTGTAATTGCAGCAGTAAATAAACAATCTCTTGGACGGGGCCACATCAGTCAGGATCGATACACAGGAAGGGGGGGACTCGCAAAAAGACATTTTCGAGCGGGGCGCACAAAAAAACACAGAATCCAGCTGAGTGTTTTGGGCCAGCTCGGAGTCTTTCTGAGAGAGAAATCATATAAAAAGTGTTTATTTTTCCCTCTCTGGCCTTTGATGGACAACTGAATCCATATGGGCCTCAGCGGCTCTGTTTAGCTGCTGGGATTTAAACCCGTAAACTGTTTTCCACATGGTCAGACGCACGGGGTCAGCGGTTCAAGTCCCGATTTAAACTTGTTTATGAGTGACGGCTTTGCATGTTTAATCCCGGGTCTCTTCCCACATCTTTAGATCCCCCCCCCCGTAGGGGTCAAAGGTTCAAATCAGGATTTTTTAGTTGTTATTTACTTAGTTTTTTATGACAAGCAGCAGCTTTTCATGAGGCTCTTTTGTATTTGTTTTAATTTGACTTTACCACATTTCTACCAAATGTTTGGATCAGAAACTTCCAGCAAGGTCACAAGTTAAAATCTTTTTATTTAACATGCTGGCGAGGGGGCGACTCCAGAGAGTTTTTGATCTTATTCTCTAAAAGTTCTGTTTAGCACTAAAGTTCTGGTTTTGATTTCCGATCCCATTTTTAATCTAACGATTAAATCCTTTTTTTTCTTCTTTTTTTTCTAAATCAATCACGTTGTAATTATAAAGCACAGACTATGTTAGAGACACACTCATACAACCCCAAAGCCACAGTTGTGTCTCCCCTCCATCTTTACAGCCTCAGTAAAGACGTCGCAAGTCTTGTTTTCAAAGCTGGAAAGAAGAAAATCATTTGGTTTTTGGTGTTTCTCTTTTTCTCTTTCTCTCTCTTCATCTTTTTTTTTTCACCCACGCAGACACATGTAAAAGGCTTGCAGGATCTCTGTCTCTCTCCCCATCGGCCACATCCATCCATTCTACTCAAGTTGTTGTTCCGCTGTGTTGAGCAAAAGCAACAAACCGACGGAGAAAGAAAGCGGAGAAAGATGAAGGCGAGAGCCCGAAGTGAAAGCTGTCGGATTAATGGCAGCATACGCACAGAGAGAGGTTAAACACGTGCAGCCTCCTCATGAGCACAATTATACATTTATCTCTTAATTATAGAAGTATAAAATATGAAAATACAAGTAAAACTACGCCCTGTGCAGTAAAAGTCAGTGTTTTGGATGAATATACCTGCTGTATTAATGTGTTTGCTTCATTTTACTGCCCTAGATGTTAAAGGTTGAGCTCATTTTAACTTCTTTATACACTGTTGGGTAGTTTAATATACATCTATAAGATCATCATATCTGAAGCGCCTGTGAGAACCACTTCTCTAACCAAAACCAGCTTTGCGCCGATGACTTTTCCAGCTAATCTGAGCCAATGTGTTTATTCTTGAAGAAGAAAGACGACCCATAAATGAACACTTCATTCTTCAATTTATCAGAAAAAAATCATTTCTAAATTTAGAGATTTATGGTTTACACTGGACAGGCAGGGTAGGAAAAAGGGAACTAAAGCTGTCCAGTAGAAAACATGCAGTGGAGTAGAAGTATAAAGTTGCATGAAATGGAAATACTCAAATAAAGTACCTCTACTGTGTACTTGTACACTGCCCTTATGAACTAAGAAAATCAAAGCTGCCTGTCTGTGTTGCTGGAACTAACTTCTTGGCTGGGCGCGCTGAGTTTCGGTAATCTCAGATGGTTGCCTGGCAACGTCACGTTAAGGGACGAGACTCAAGGAAGTCAGTCAAGATGGCCATAAAACCATAATGGATGTTGACATGACTGACACCTACAGCGTGTCTGGAAAAAACACCATCACTGCACTAGCACAGAAAGATGAAACCAGCTGAAAGTCTATAAAAAAAAATGAAGCAACATTGTGTAACTTTTCTACCAGAAGATAACAGATTTTAAATCATGTTGTTGCTACGCTGACCTGGTGAACGGTGTCTCTGCCATTTGCACATCTGTTCTCTCGTTATGTAACGGCAGAAGCTCAGTCCATAGAGACTTGGCTTGGGAACCGGAAGGTGGCCGGTTCAAGTCCAGCATGGACTGAAAATATGAAAGGTGGACTTCCCCCAACTGCTCGCAGGGCGCCGGTCTGGCTGGCTGCCCCATCACTCCACCATCTCTCTCGACATTGCATGTCTATGAGCCTTTGTACTGTATGTGTGTTTGGGGTTAAATAAAGTATATCTTCTTATAATGTAGCTGCTGTTAGCTCAGTTTGTTAGCCGGGTTGCCCGGACTATGAGCTCAGAGCACTAGTGGAGTGTTAGTGTTTGTATCACACAACAGAAAAGGAGATTTTTAGGCACTGGGGCAGTGAGGAGAGCCGATGTCGTGCCAGAACCGGAGCTGGGCAAGTATGGGCAGTGTAACTGGGCTCAGCAGCCTCTATAGACATAATGACAGAGGTGAAAAAACCGAAAGGGAACGTAACGGAGGAAGCTAAGAAGAGAAAAAAAAGAGACTGACCGAGCAAGTTGTGTTAATGTTCTTTTTTAAAACATTACATAGAAATAGGTATTTTTGCAATTGTCTGTTTTTCTTCCTTTCCATTTTTTACTCAACATCCCAACATGCTGCCTTCGACCTTTTCTCTATAACTCATAGTAGAAAAGGAGCTCCAGAAGCCAGTATCGTGCTTTAATCATAAACTCACATTTTGAAACGTTACTGAACACAGAAGTCTCCTGGAAGTTCTATTTATTTATTTATTTTTTATATCCATTCGTTATTAATATTTCATGCTGTTCGGTCGGTGGAATGACTCTCAAAAAAAGTCGTTTTTTTGGTTGTAGCTATGAAGATGACAGTAGACAGAGCACTGAAATCAGAGTACTGGCAGATTCACAACACTTGTTTCGTTGAAGTCAGCAACGAAATACTGCAACACAGTTTCTGAACAGATCCAAATCCAGGAGGGAATTTTATTTAGATGGATGAAATTATTCATCCAGTTCGACAAAGTTCAACCTCCAAATTCCAGCTGCCGTGAGCAGCAGATTGCCTGTGACTGCTCTCCTGAAGCTTTTCATCTACACGCCGTTGGTCGTATGAACTTCTGTCAACGAACCAGAATCATTTCAGCACGTTTTCTCATCGCTCTTACCGGGGAATTCAGCCAGGAGACTTTAGTGCTCCAGCAGCCAGTCACCCAACATTGTTAACGCAGAAAACAAATAGGACTTTAAGGCTGCTTTCAAGTGGCAGGTTCAGTGTGAATTCAAGAGAGGTTTGCTTCATGTTTAGTGATAGTAATGCTTCTGAACACCGTGACACAGGTCACTTGTGTAGTCAGCATACAACATCCTTTATTCTTAGACCCTTGATCTGGATGATGGAAAAACTCCCCCTAAAAACATAGCACTCCATAGCGGCAATAAAATCATTCCCAGTGTATCAAAACATGGAAAATTAAGATTTTCTGTGTACTGTATTGTATTGTAGATAGTTTAAGTTATCATCAAAAACCAGAACGAAGAAGAAACATCATTACGTTGATAGCTCTGATTTGTTTTTGCAGGTTTCCATGTGGTTTCCACTGCAGATCTAAATAGTCGACAAAGTGTCCCCAAGTTTACAATTCTATCAAAGCTGTTAGGAGATCCCAACCTACCGTGAATAGTGGAAAGAGATGAGGACATTGTGAGTTCAAGTGTTTCACATCATTAGGACTTAAAGAGCTGTCACTGCCGGGGATGAAGGCTGTTTTTACTGGGAGGCAGTTTGCCGAAGAGTTGTCAGGGAGAACCGATAAATTCAAAGATCTTTGCTCATGTAAGTTGCTAAAGATACTTCCTGCATTACTGTTGTGTGCTGTAACAATGTAGATTGCTAAAAATTTCAGGACTTAACTGGCTCTCACTGCCCAGACGAAGGCTGTCGTTCAGGGGCAAGTTTGCCGAAGAGTCGGCAGGGAGAACAGAATAGACATGGGTTTTTGGAGGTAGTTCTCGATGGTTGAATGCTGTCCTTGCTTGGTTCTGGACAACTCCCATCTTATCCGAGACTCAAACAAAGGCAACTCTTATCAAAGAGAAGAAACAGCTGAATGTGTGTTTTTATGTTTCCTATTTTAAGATAGAAATGTTACAACGTGAAGAGAAGTTCAGCAGAGCAACGTGGACATTTTGGTAAACGTGGACCGACTGAGTAACGATGTGGGTATAATCCAGATGCGTGTTTCGGTTTAAGGCCCGTGCAGATGTCACCATTTTTCTCTCCTTCTCTCGCGTTCCCATTTTACCTTTCTTCCTTGTGGCTTTTGGTTTCTAAAGATGACTCAAACATCGTTCCCCTGGTAGCCAAGACAGACACGCTCGGCTGGAAGAATACAATCATCCTCATTAACTCCTCTCCCTCTCTCTCCATCTTAATTTTTCTTTCTTTCTGTCTCCCTTCTCTCTCTTATATGATGTGATAAACATCCACAGATGTGGATGGCACAAACACACACACACACACACACAAGTAGCACCCCTGTTAGTGTGTTTTGTGAAGCTTTATATCCATTTATCTTCGTGTTAATAAAACGTGGTGGAGTTCTAACCTTCGCTGGGAGACAATTGGTTTCATATGTGAGCCTGGAGCATCCTCACACACACACGTCTCGCCACAAACTCTCACATTAAACATACGCCTGCCTCTCTCTCACACACACCTTGACTTTAGTCTCTCTGCTGGGACGGTCCGATGGTTGCACACCATTTCATCACTCTCTCTTTACCCTCTTCTTCCAACTCTGCTCGTCTGCTTGTCCCTTGGATGATCTCTCACATCTTTGCTCTCATTTCTCTCCCTCAATGTTCGGCTGTTGAAAGCAACGTCACGTAGAAATTTTTGATTTATTTTTTATTTTATTTTTTTTTTGCAATTTGCCAAAAAAACAACTAGCAAGTTAACAGCTTTGCCTACAGCCAAACATTGATGAAATGCAACAACACAAGACATAGCAGCCAGCTAATATTACTTACTGGAAGCCCAGCTCGTCCTCTTCGGTTATATCCTCTGCCATTATGTCCACAGAGGCTGATTCTTGCCTTAAAACCTCCTCTACCCAGTGGTCGAAAACACCAATAATAAACACTTTAAAGCTCATGGCTCATGGGTCAATGTATTGCTCCTACCCAACAGTCGCGTTGTTTTCTTTGAACCATGTATGTCATTGTTTTCTAACCATAAGTTACTTGGACATTAAAGAAGTGCCGTTTTTATACTAAGGATGGGCCCCCACATCAGTTTTGTCATCAACATCTAGCAACTAGCTGCTGTTCAGCATCATATGGCAACAAAGATTTCTCTTAAACCATCCATCCAACTTTTTCGTCCACCCTTTGATATAAGAGCCTGATTTTCTTTATTATATTAAGGGATCCCACTTGAACTCAGTCATGTATTGTGTCCTTTATCCGTCCATCAAACTGCGTCAAACAGACATTTTGTCATGTATATTTTTCCAACCTCTGTCTCACCCCACTATTTTCCAATTCATCCTCCCTCTTTTTTCCCGGGTCCAGCTGTGTCTTCCTGCCTTGGTGTGGATGGTAAAAGATAAATACACCCTGACTGTGAACCACGACAACCACATGAGATGATGATATGAGACAGTAGTCTACTGTCCTGATTTCTCTCCCTCTCTTTCTGTGTATGTTACATAGAATAGATAACACTTAAATATCATAGTACTCTGTCATTTGTCTCGCATCTGTGGCGTCTTCATTTTATGTCAAAAGTAAGTCGGGACACAAAAATGCACATAAGATACGTATGGGGATTCCCACGGGAGTCCATGACACAGGCTTGTATTGTTGCACTTCCCCCCCAAAGTCAAGTCAAGTCAAGTTTACAATATGGCACTATAGAAAAAGGGAACTTGTGATTTAAAGAAAGCACACATTAAAGGCACATGGAGTGCTTTCGAAAGTTCAAATAACCATAACATATATTTTGTCTAGCTGTTCGGATGACCCACCTTAAAGCTCCGAGCTTCGCCCAGCCGCGTTCATAACTCTTTGTCTGTAAAACGATCTTTTTATTCTCAGGCTAGTTCAAAGATCCCATCCCGACCCTTAGTTACTGTCGCTAGGTCAGACAAGCTCGACAAATAGGAACACTGTGATGCCGGTTCTGTTTATCCAGGTGTGTATTGAATTTTTGGTTTGTGTCAGGTTTCTGAGCATCAGGTTATAGCTTTAGAACGACAATAGTAAGGACTACAGTAGATGATGGAAGGATATAATCACATTTATGAAAAAGGGCCAAGCTGCACGGTCAAGATGAAGGATGACAAGACTATCAGGCAATGTTGCTCCAGCACAGAAGTTGGAAAAATGGGAAAGCTTTAGGATTTGAGCACCTTTGACAAGAACCAAGCTGTGATGGCTAGATGACTGAGTCACGTCCATAACTGCAGCTCTTGTGGGGTTTTCCTGGTCCGCAGTGGTCAGTGCCTATCATAAGTCGACAGGGTCATGGGCGACCAAAGCTAAATGATGCATGTGTGGAGCAAAGGGTGTGTGGTCCAATCTAACAGGAGCTACTGTTGGTTTGAGGAACACAAAAATGGGTTCAAGGTGTTGACTTGGACTCCAAATACCCCAGAACTCAATCCAATCGAGTATCTGTGGGATGTGCTGGAAGCTCCAACTCGCAACTTACAGGAATTAAAAGATCTGTTGCTGACATCTTGGTGCCAGAGATCTAGAGAAGTCCATGCCTCAACAGGTCAGGGCTATTTTGGTGGCAAAAGGGAGACCTACACAATATTAGGCAGGTGGTCATAATATTATGGCTGATGTATTCCAGGTGTCTGCTGTGTCCCTCTTTTTTTATTGTTTGTTTCAAAATGGCTCTGTGAATTATGGGTGTGATTGTCTGCATGATCCCGAGCATTTCCCCCACATCGGACCAGCATAGTGTTGCAAAAACCAAGGTACCTCTCGCACGTTAACAGGTTGGGAATCCCCGTGAATTTTTGAGAGGTTGGGTTAAAGTTTTACTCAAGGTGCCAAGGTGGCACTGTCAAAAACATTTAGGCAAGCCCTCTTTTGGCGCAGTTACTCGAGCGCTCACTGGACTTTGACGTACAGTTGAACGTTTATGTGCAGTTGTGTGACTAAAAGTGTCTTCCACTCTGAAGTTTCTCTGATTTGTTTTTGGTTAGCAAACTACTTATATTGTCCATCACTTTGTAGTACGCACACACACACACACACACACACACACACACACACACACACACACACACACACACACACACATACTGTATATGTCTCCTTTAGTGTTTCACTTGGGTGATGTCCAACTGGCGGTCTCCATCTCCACCCAAGGCAATGGGAACCAGGTTCACTGGGAGAGACCATCTGTCTGTGTGTGTACACGTAGACACAGCTGTCTGACAACGACTTTCATTCTGTGCATAAAGGGCTTCTATGGGTTGAACACACACACACACAACTATATATATATATATATATACTGTATACACAACCACTATCATGCTATGTGGGCTGAGCACTCAGTCAACTATGGCACACGCCGGAGTCCTGACCTCGTCGGTTCCTGTGGTAACCTCCCAAGGGAAGAGTGGAGGTTCCAGAACCGTACCAGTATGAGGGGGGAACAGGGGAGTGTCGTCAAGGGAACGCCAAGGATGGATGTGACCCACGATGCTGGTGTCACACTCCAGCTGTTGGTGGGATATTTATGTTCAAATCAGACGATTTGGTTGGACAAAACAAAAAAAATCTGCACTTTTTTGCAGCTTTTGGGCAATGCTGTTGTTCTGTCTTTCAGGCCCAGATTTACTCTTGTCTGGCAGCTTGCTCTGTCACTCACTCTTTTTCCTCTTCTTGGCTACCTCTGTCAACATCCCCTTCAGTCCTTTTGCCTCGGACATTGGGACCGGTTACATTCTAGCTTGCCCGGCTCCTGTTCTGGCATGACGCTGGCTCTGCTCCCAGTTGGCATGGGTTTGAAAACATACTTTGAAACAATACCTGCACTGTCCCAGTGCTCCAAAGGCCAAAATCATTGAAATAGTAGATGGTGTGTGCCGTAAAGCATTATGTACTGCTCGTGGGTGATTGTACCTGCTGCACAAAGTTACATAGTGTGAGAACACACTGATTACACGTCAAAAAGAGTTCATAAAAAGTAACGTATGAGAATGCTATATTAGGATGTCCTATAAACTTTTGCAAAAATGATGCAGATCATTCACAGAATAAACTGCATTAAACAGAAATATTAAAGCAACAACTCACCCGAGAGAGAACTCTTTGAATGCAGCAAAAAAAATTACAGCTTCCGAACGAAAATCATTTTGGAGCATTCACACACAAACCTGAATAAGAACATTTATTGCCCAGAGGAAATTACACAGCAGAGTTTCCAAGCCTTTCATCCGCGCTCAAGTTTCATTTGGTTTTGACAGTCGAAGCCCATTGTGAACACGAATTTCACTGATTACTGTAAAAAGTCCCGCCCTTTGTCTGCGACTTGTGTTGTGATTGGCTCGCGCCCCTGCGCGGCAGGATCGGCGCTGATTAAAAAGGAGATGACAAACAAAACAAGGCGGTTTCTTTTGAGCGCAGAAAGTGGGTCTGTGCTGGGACGCCGCTGCCATGTTTTCTCCCTCTCAGAGGAAAGAGACGTCTGATTGCAACACGGCTTTCGCCCGACGATGTATAAACACGCCGAGTCTGTCCTCAACTGTCAAAACAGAATGAAACTCGAGCACAGAAAAAAGACTTGGAGAGCCGGCGGACTAATTGTTTTGAGAAATGAACTTTAAATGTTTAAAGGCCGGGCGGTAGGGTTTTTATGTGCACTCTTGCAAGAATTCTTTTTCTTCTTTGAGTTTGGCATTGAAGAGCCACCGTACTTCAAGAGGTTTTTTGAGAGCAAGGGAGTCTTCACAGCAGACTGCAACCCGCCTTCGCTCCTGGGCGCTGGTACCTCCGATTTATCCGTCAATATTTCAAAAACGCAGATGATTCCATGTGAAAATCAGCAAGTTTTCAGGAGCCAAGGCCCCTACGAGATGACTCACAACCTTCATAATATTCCACAATGTGCTGAGCCTCAGGCCAGCAGACGTTTTGCGAGAGTAGGTGTGAATTTTTTTATTTTTTTCAGAGTTGGACGTCTTTCTTTTTTTTTAGAGCGAAGCCTCTTCGTGTCCTCGCGCAAATAAAAATGATTAAAGGCAGCTTTTTACAACGTTGGACCAAAAGAGAGAGAGAGAGAGAGAGAGACATTGAAATATGCTGACGTTTGCCTCTCTCTCACTTTCCTTTTCAGCTTTTGTAGAAACTTTATCGGTGCGACTGGCGCAGACAAGGAGACACACGACTGAAAGGATAATGCCCTTTGCCTGTTTGTTGACCACAGTTGGCATAGCAACTGATCTTGGGGATATATTGCAAAACTGTAGGGGTATCAATCACACACACACACACACACACACACACACGTACGTACGTATGTACGCACGCAGACACACAGACGGGTGTCCCGGCGCTCGCCAAAGAACAAGGTTGGCCGAGCCTCAACACAGCCGCCTTAAAGTGTGTGTTTTGGTGAGTGTGTTTCAGTTTTATGGTCCCAACTTGAAACAAGCCAACATTATGTTCCTCTGTATGTGTGTGTGTGTGTGTGTGTGTGTGTGTGTGAGTGATGGAAACAAGTTTATTAGTAGGTATGAAAGCCACCCGTCGGTGTCTGGCCAGGACGACTGGATGTGAGAAGGGAAGCAAACTGCTGTCAAACTCCTTTTTTTACCCCCTCCCTCTCTCTCTCACTTTCATTTGTTTTTCTTTCACTTTTTTAAATTTATTTTATCCATCAAGTTGAGTTTTTCGAGAGCGAGGAAGAGAGATAAGAAACTGGAAGAGGGGGAGAAGAAAATGAGGAAGAACATCAGAGGAAAAGTCGGTCAAGAAAGAAATATGAGAGGAACAATGGAAGGAAGATATATCGGTGAAGAAGGGAGATACAAATGTCAGAAGGAAGAAAGTGAAACAGAAAGAGGGAGATAGCGAATTAGAAAAAGCCGTCAGGGAGGAAAAACATGACGGACGAATGCAGGTAGTCCGATCCAAAAAGGTGGTTAGGATGGTCGAGGCGATGAAAAGAGGGAGGGAAAATGAGAAATGGGAGACAGAAAAAGAAGAACTCTGAGAGCGAGAGATGACCTGGAAAGAAGGGAACAAGTGAATATAAAACCCTGGAAAAATAGTCGGATTAATGGCAAGGGAAAGGTGGAGGGTGGACAGAAATAGAAGAGAAAGGTTGCATTCAGTTAGAACTCTTCAACATTAGTCAAGTGTTTTTATCGTTTGTAGCACTATATGTCACATAAACATCAGTTTTGTGGCCCATTAATGACAGTTTCAGGTATTCTTCATGGCATGGTATGGCTATCTCTATTGTTGTGGAGAAATTGCTGAAGTCAAAGGTCAATGGTGAGGTCAGGAAGGAAGAAAGTGTTCAGCAGGCTCTGATGTCTTATGCTGTATTATTTATTGAATTAGAGACACTCTCAAAGTTCATCAGAAGTGCCTGAGTCGGTCTCACATTCTGCCCAACTCATCCTGGTGGATCGACTTTAAACCCCAAGATAACACCACAAATACTACACGCCCAGAATTAGTCAAAGAGAATGTCTTTACCCATGGAGATGTTATTGTCAACATATTCTAGTCTGGAGACACAGATTGGGACGTCAACGGCAAACTATTATGTCTAGGAAGGCATCAATAGGTCTCTCGACTCTGGCCACCACAGTGTTGAGACGTGGTGGCACCTACTGTTCCCAACCAAAGCCAAACAACTAATACTGCTGAGGACTTCAAGGCCCACGCGTGACCTCGTGTAACCTAAGGATAGAAAATTCCACAACATCTATTATGACGCTGCCGGGGCAGAGTGATTCCTGATTCCCTCGCTGATTACTGTACAAAAGCACAACTTTATAACTTTATTTAGTGATTTTGGTGAAACTGGATCATATTTTATACAGAATATATTTGTTAGTTTTCCCTCTGATCCCCTCCTGCTGCTCAGCTTCAACGTCATTAGCAGGGAACTAACTGGACTTGACCAGATTCGAGCACAGCCTCAGAGACACACAACATGGAATAACCGTTACACTACCAAAGTGATTTACTGACGCTGATTTACCGTCTTGATGGAAAGATTGGTCAGCCGTGATGCTGAAGGAAAGAGACTGAGATCCGGGATGCCAGGAGCCAAACCTGGGGCCTTTTTAATATATAAAACCAACAGTAGGTTACTGTATTCCCTACCAAACTGGCCACTGCTGGTTTTGAAAGTTGTGTTCGGTCCCAGGACGCTGACAATACTAGCTCACAGTGCTTGGTAGCTGCTGTTAGCTACTGTAAACACACAAAATTTGACTGTTTTGACAGGAAACAGTAAAAACGTGGAAGCAAATCGCATTAGCACACCCTTTTTTTCCGGATTAATACCCAGAAAATAATATTTACAAGAACTTCAGGTCAGACTTGAAGCCTTGCTGCTGTTCGACGACGTTTTTCTTCAGCACGTTTAAACAGTTTAAAGTTGTGTCAAGTGATCTTGATGGAAAGGCAGCTGCTGCGTCCAAGAGTGATTGAATGAAACGTCGAAGTAGCATGTTGTAACGTTATGCAGGAGGTCACTGAACGAAACGCGATGATACAATCTCTTTTCAAAGTCCAGGAGAGATGTTCTTCCGTCTTCTCTTCTCCCTCTGTGTCTTTGCCTCTTACTTCTTCTTCTTCTTCTTTTTTTTTCCATCCTCCTCCTGCGTTTGGAAACAGAGATGCACTCCTGTTCACTCTGTTACACAACTCCCCCGTGTGTGTGTGTGTGTTAGTGTGTGTGTGTGTGTCTGGAGTTCGAATGCACTTGGCTGGTCACCGTGGTCTTGGATGGGAGATAGAAAGCGTTGTTTTTACAAACTCGCCAATTCGCTGCTGGAGAAAATCACAATCTGTTCTGCATCTACACACACACACACACACACATTATAACTGTAAACATACTAATACGCAAACAACTTCATATTTTATCTCCCATGATCGTGCACACGTATGAAAGTATGCACGAATACGTGGTAACGAGAAGGCGTGCGTGGTGCCGTGGATTCCCACTGAGCAGCTCTGAAGCCCAAACGTTTTGATGCCAGGATCCCGCAGATTATTGCTAACATATCTGTTTGTTTACGCATGGAGACTTTGCACTTTCCACATGCGTTCATCCACATCAGAGCCAGAGCTGAAATGAAGCCTCGCTCTGCTTGCACCCGAGCCGTTTCATTGGATCTCGTTTTGGTCTGCCATGCCCCGCGGGGCCATCTCTCTAACGCTTTGCAAGACACATCCACGCATTCGATTCCTCTTTGCTTATGACAAACATAATCCCAAACATACCGGATTTCAAAGGAGGAAAAAAAAAAGCACGTATAACACAAGATTGGTGGCGGTCCAAAAGATGTTTTAAAGAATGAGGCGAGCTCAGGTATCATACCAAGTGGATTTTATGGATATAAAAGCTTCTCTCTGATTCCATAACTCGTGCTGCTGATAATGTATTGAATAACATAAAGTTGGGCACACTCTGGACTGTTTTTTCCCAGGCTTTGCAGATGGTAGAGTTTAGCGTAAAATCCGTCCTCCTGTTCGTTCTCTTTCATGACGGTCCAAGCCAAAATAAATGAACAGAAATGTGTTATTTGTGCTTCTCAGTTCACTTTTTAAAGGAATTAAATGTATTTAAGAGAGATTTAAAGGTCTATTAAATACACATTTTTATGTCTAAATCCACTGCCAAAACCCTAAGTCTGTTAATTTGTCTGTTTCCTTGAAAATTCAGCTTGTAGAGACATAAAACATTCATCCACCATAGAGGGAAAGTTCTCACTTCCACCGGTCAAGGTTGTGTGATTGTCGTGTGAGAATGCAGACGTAAGCAGGGCTTGTATTATAAACTTGTGGTGTCTTAAGTTATCATCTGACACTCGATATTTTGAAATTCAAATGCCAAAAACCAGTGCAAGAACAGCTCAAGAACTATATTTTGATATTTTGAATTTAAAATTTAAAGTTTGTCCCCTGGCTTTCATTGTCTGTCAGAACAGTTAATGAATGCAAAATGTTGCTTTGACAACTCTAAAACCTCAGATAGATCAGTGCGTCCAAGAAAGCACTGCCAAGGATACTTTTTCAGTTGGGTCCCTTTCTCTGCAGTAACATATGATGATCATTTAAAGGTCCAGTGTGTAAGATTAAAGTGGCTCTGGTTACAGAATATGACAGAAATGGAATATAATATCCATAACTATGTTTTCATTAGTGTAAAATCACCTGAAAATCAGAATCATTAATCTACAGATGGACTCTGCCATGTTCAACCGCCATGTTTCTGCATTAGTCCAGAAAGAACTAACTAAACAATTGGCTTTAAGTTGGGTCTTTAATGTTTTTCTCACATTTTAAGGGTCACTGTGGTTTCTCCTTCACACTAGGAGGGAGAGAATGAGATGATGCTACTGAAACATGTACTGGGAAGCTGGGAGGCGAATATAAACAAGAGTTGACAACCGTGCTAGTGCTAAATGCATCAGCTTGTTGACGTGCTTACTTACAGTTATGGAGACTTTTATTCATCAATCGTCAGTTCAGTCCAGGGTGTCTTATTTTAAAAGGTTTATTGACGTTTGGCCAAGGAGAATTGAGGATTTGATCCATACTGACAAGACGTCGCCTCAAAGAAGCTGCCCCAACTACTCTATGTCCATTGGAACAATCATCGACATTGAAATATGTTCACACTTTAGTCATCCGACATTGTTATCTGACTCTAAAGACTTCTACGTTATCTGTTGTGTCTAGGGAGTGACACCTCGGTTACTGTAGTATTGACCAAAAATGGCGCCAACTTCTCTAAACACAAACATAGCTGCTCTGTATCCCAAAGAGAAGAAGTCTGTGTCCCCACGACAATCAAAGATTTAACACTATCCCTACAGTGACCTCGAGAAATCTGACCCTCTATAAACCCCATATGTGGCATGGTAGATTGTCGATTGTCAACAAACTACAACAACTGAAGAGACACTGGCACTTTTGTAGAATAGGAGACATGAAAAACTTCTGCATTAGTCCTTTACAGTGAGCATTCCACACTCGAGTGAAAAGACCCATGCCTTCTTAAATGTTTTGATTTATTGATAAATTAGTCAAATATTAGATCAAGCCACTTTGCAAACAGAGACAGATTGAGATTGGCGCTGGTGAGACTGCCGTGAATCCCATTGGTTGGGAGGAAATAAGCACAGAAATCTGATTAGCCGATGACCGCGACTAATGTTTAGACTCTGCCAACTTCGGCAGAGCGTTGTTCAGCATCCACATGTGGGCCGAATTTCCCATCTCACTGAGCTCCGAAGAAAACTTAACAGACTTCTGCTGACTTGTCAATCGTGTTTCTCGCACTGCAAACAGGGTCGGATTTCCTCGCCAACACCACCTCAGAAACCAACAGCTTGCCCTGCCTCCAGAGGACATCACCATAAGATCGTCTTCAAGCCATGGTAGCCAAAATAATGGGCAACTTGGCCTGTGTGACATTTTTATAAGTCGTCCAAAGCACGAAACATTACAAGCCACATCTGTCTGCTAACTCCTGCTTTTAATATTCTTATATGGCATGTTTTGGTCAGTGATTGCATTCGATTTGACAGTTGTTGGTAACTTCTGTAGCAGCTGCATCTGTGTTTCTGCCTCGTTTTCAGAAACAGTGCAGCGCTGCAGGACCTCTGTGACAGCCTGGAGGTGTGGAGGATAGAGGCATGGCTGCAGCCACGCCATGGCTGGCAGAGAGGCCTCTCGTCTGGGCCTCAGCTCCCCGCCAGACCCCCTCTTATACCCCTGGAGCTCAAACATGCACCTTCACATAAATGCACATACACATTAGGGGTGCACACATACCATGTCTCACACATACCAGGCTCTTACCCTGCAGCTATGGGCCCCTAAACATACAGGTAACTATGGGCATATAGTGGGTACCAGCTGGTTTCAATGTGTGAGGAGCAACAGGGTCGGTCTTAACGAGTTTGTTCATGTCTTCTTCCATCTTTCATTAACACACCTTCCTTCCTTCTCTCTTGAACCAAATGGTTAAATAGTATATGCACATAGATTTAATGGTTTGTTGTAACCTGCTGAGATGCCAGATGGGCAGGATTTGCTGTGGAGGACTTTTACAGAAAAGACGCTGAAGCTGTGATCTGGAACATTTTCATGTATTTTGATCGATTCCATCTTTTCTTAAGGTGCTGTGATGAATATTGTTATGATAATAATGGATCAAGTAACTGTGCGTTTGGGAAAGTGATCTTTGTAGTGATGAACCAGCAGAAAAGTATCACCTGACTCTGCAGTTTCCTTCAGCTTTGTGGAATATTGTTTCAGATCATTATTTCAGTTTTTCCGGCACATAATGTTACCGTTTTGGTTCACTGTCACCGCTCTCTCAACCATTAACACCAAAGATCAAATTTAATAAATCAAACCAGTGAGTTTACAAACTCTCTCTCTCTATGCTGTACACTTATATTCTTTATAAATGACAAGTTAACACTTAAACAAAGCAGTTATTCTGGTGATTTGATGTCACTTGTGTGAGTGTGGATTGAATTATTCAACTGTAGACTTGCTTGTTAGATTAAGTGACAAAGAGAACCAACAAATTTAGTGTATCCACTAGTGGATTTAACCCCCTGGCGCACTGTCTTTCATGCCCCTATGGTAGATAAAACAAGATAAAGTTCCCAGTAGGGTGCCTCACCAGAGGACAAAGCATGGCGTCCACTTGGATGCCCTTCCTGGTAATGTGCTCTCTATGGTGCCTTTCCAGTGGAGAAAACACAGTAGAGCACCCTCTAGGGTTCCCTACCAGTAATGAAGTGAGCTCTTGGGTGGTCTTCCAGTGGACAAACCGTGGTATGGTGCCCTCTCAGGGAAGGAAAAGTGCTTAAGTGCCCTTTCATTGGAGAAAATCTGGTAAAGCACCCTCTAAGGTGCACTGCCAGTGATTAAGTGCCCTTCAAGTTGCCTTCTAGGGCACCCTACCAGTGGAGAAAACATGTAAAAGTTCACTCTTGGGTGCCTTTCCAGTGGAAAAATGTAGGAAAGTGCCCTTTAGTGCACCCTTCCAGTGGACAAAGTATGATAAAGTACCCTCTAGGGTGTCCTGTCAGGGAAGAAAGAGTGGTTGTGCCCTATATGGTGCCTCTCCAGTGGACAAACAATGAAGAAGTGCCCATCCAGTAGAGAGAATGTGGTAAAGTACCCGTATGGTGGCCTTCTAATGGAGAAAATGCAGTAAATTGCCACCTAACACAAACCTCTATAACTTGTATCACATCTTTCTGGGGGCTGGTGCCCTTTCTGTTGGTTCGACCCTGCCCCTCAAACAGCCTGTGTACACCACTGACTCTATCTTTATCATTTCTACTTGTAAAATAATGGTTATAAAAGTGGCCGAGTTGCAGAGCTAGAGCTAGAAAGCCATTGTTTTTATCATCTTTATCATTAACAGTGCATCATTTTATGTTTCTGTCACCTACTTTCTCTGCTTTACTTCCCCTCTGTGCACTCTCTGTCAGTGTAATGTAATTATTTGATGTGTGCGTGCGCGCTCTCTTCATCCATCACTGCACTGTGTTTTACTGCTGCCTGTTTTAATACGTGAACATTAAAATGCCTGTGAGCGCAGAGCACAATGTTGGTCTGCTTCAAGATGTGACTATAAAACACTAAAACACACACATGCACACACACACACACACACCTAGTTGTGTATTTATTTTATAAGACTGGAGGCTTGTGTGTGTGCACAGTCTCTCCGTACAGTAGCTGGCTTGTCCTTCCCTCTGTAATGTTTACAGCTCTGCCCTAATCACTGTGAATTATGTTAATAACATACTATTAGGCTCATACACAAACATAACACACACTCTCACTGCTGCCTCTCGCTCCCCCGCAAACATTAATGCTCATTATTTTAATCACTTTGTTGTTGCAGACAGTTATTGTGCAAAAAAAAAACAGTGTGAGATTTTAAACAAACACACACTAAACCTCTATCTTTACAGACCTCTAACCCTGTGTGATCAATTACCTGTACACTGTGTACTTCCAGACGAGAGTTACAAGAACAAAAAGGGAGTTCAGTACCTGTAGGAGCTCACCTTTGTTCCCGGTTTCTCCACTAGAGGGAGCTGGAGGCCAGAGTCCCCTCAAATATGAAGATCTGAGAAGAGAGGAAGCTCCCTGCTATTAGTCTAAAGAGAGAAAACATGGAGTGGACTGTGATATCTGCAGCAGATGTCAGCATTTGTGATCTGAAATTCTGGCAGAGAGGTTTATATACCTGATATGATGTATGGGGTAGAAGATATTACTATACTAGACTCTATGGTCTTGTATTAGACTTTTATGGTGACCTCAGAAGAGCAAAATAAGGAGCTGATATGAAAAAACACACATACACACACAGTGCAGCCTGCATATGGCATTTGTGCCATAGTGGTCTACATTTGTGGTTCCCAACCTTTTCCCTTAAGGGATTTGTCTTCTATAAGTGACATATTTTATTTTGTGTTCTGTTAATTCTTTAGTGAATGAACTAAAAACTGCAGTTGTATGATTTTGCTACAACTTCTAGTGCCTCATTTGGACTTTGACCTTTGACCTAGACAAAATATCTAGTTAATCTGCGTCTCCACTGTCATTTTAGACAGAAACACTGAGCGAGAGAGACAGACAGACAGAGGGGGGGCCTGAGCTGTATAGTGCAGCCTCTGTTACAGGATTACAGCCTGATAAGACCTATAGAGAGTCCGAATGTAATGACAGGGTATTACACACTGCTGATAGCATTTATAAGTGCTACTGTAACAGAGAGGAGGAGGGGAGTGATTGAGGGATAAGGGTTGGATTGAGTGAAATGGAGACGGTTTGTCAAAGCTTGCATGGCGGCGTCGGCCTGTCGTTTGGTATGTTTAATGTTACTGTGCTTACCATCTTGTAGTTTAGCATGCCTGCAACATTAAAACTAGTGGTGTGTCATACTGCATATTTTGGTATCGATCCGATACCAAGTAAATACGGGCCAGTATCACAGATACTTTTCAATAAAAAAGGTGGATGCATCATTGAATTGCTAAATCTCAATTAATTTTCATGAACTTAAGTGTTTTGTTTTTTTGTGATGTTTCCTTTTTTATTATTAAATAGTTAAAATAAAACCCAGGACAGAATTAGGACAAAGTTTATAATTAAATAGAAAATGCTTTATTATCAATATTTTTCCTCCGAAAAATCTTAAATAAAAAGTACTCGCAAACTAGTAAACAAATTAAAACAAATAAGTTTTGTTGAGAAACTACTCTCTCTGTTTTTCTAGCTCCATGTTTTCTTTTGGATGTTTTTTTTTTTTTTTTAAGATTATTTTTTGGGCTTTTTATGCCTTTATTGATAGTACAGCTGAAGATAGACAGAAAACAGAGGGCAGAGAGAGGGGGAGTGACACGCAGTAAATTAGCCGTCCGATGCGGGATTTGAACTGGGGCCAGCTGCAGCGAGGACTATAGCCTCCACACACGGGGCGGACGCTTAACCCACTATGCTACCGACCGCCCCATTTGGATGGTTTTTTATATGTTTATATAAATTTGTAGCTGTTTCCTCTTTGCTGAAACCGCAGCATTGCAAACAAGAGCGGAACTTAAAGTAAAGAATCAATCTCACCGATACCGACTTGGTATCGGTAACATCGATATTTGGATCGATCCGCCCACAAAGCGGCTACCTGTAGCATGGCTGAAACCTGATTGCTAATCACTGATTAAACACAAAGTATTTCTGAGCAAATTAAAATTCAGACCCATGATTCTTCAGTTTCTTTTTTTAACATCCATCTTTCTCTTTCTCTTTCTTTTTCCTTTTCACGCTGTTAACCCAGACAGCTCCTCAGTGAGGAATCCAAGACTGATGCGTAATCACTCCGACACACACGGTCGTGAAGAAAAAGCCACGTGTAGCAGGTGTCCGCATGCACAAACAGTGAACTTTTCCCAGAGTGTTTGCACTGAGCGGTTGGCAATCGATCAAGCAGGGCGTGACTGACACCGAAAGTGAAACACACACACACTATTTTTACAGGGTTAATTCGAGGAAATGGCAGAAGGTTGTAGACTGGCTAATGAGAGAGCTGAGTCACACACACACACACACACACACACACACACACACACACACACACACACACACACACCGGCTTTAATCAAGTGACCCAATGTAGAATAACAGTCCTGTAGAGCTGACATCAACCCTTTCTTTCTTTTTAAAGTAACATAGACATGAAGGAATTTGCCTCGGTGTTTTGGTGCATGCCAACATTGTTTTTTAAAGCAACATTGTTTAACTTTTCTACCATGAAATAACTGATTTTAAACCATGTTGATGTCACACTGACTTGTAATCAGTCATTCGTACGTCTGTTCTCACACTATGTAACTTTGAGCTCCGGGTACGATCACCCAAGTACGTAACGCTTTACGGCACTAAGTCACACACCACCGACTACGTGGTGAACACGACCACGACTTTGGTGAAACTGGATCATATTTTATGGAGAAAATGTTTTCCCTCTGATGTCTTCCGCCTCAAAGTTCCTCTGTTGTGATTTACAGAGTTTCCTGATGGACAGTGAAGTAAACTGTAGCTGCTGTTAGGTCATTTTAGCTCAGCTCAGAGTGCTGGAGAAGTGTTTTCAGACTCCATGCTGGAGTGCTAACAGGGAGCAGAGTCGGTGTCGTGCCAGAACAGGAGCTGGCCAAGCAAGTAAAGTGACTGCTGCCAATTGTAGCTGCTGTCAGCTAATGTTAGCTCGGTTTGTTAGCTGGGCTGCCCAGACTGTGAGTTCAGAGCACCGAAGGGAGTGTTAGTGTTTGTACCACCAGGCAAGAACCAGAGCTGGGCAAGTTGGCAACGTAACCAGGCTCAGCAGCCTCTGTGGACATAATGACAGAGGAGAAGAGACCGAAGAGGGCGTTGAGGGAGGAAGCTCAGAAGAGAAAAGCTGCCGGACAAGAGTAAATCTGGGACAGCTGAGCTCGGCTGACTGCTGTTTGACTAGTCAGTAATATTAGCTGGTTGCTATGTCTACAAAAGAGTGCCTTTAAATGTGTTCATAAACCACTTTTTCACATATTTATACAAAACTATGGATGTTGTAAAACTCTTTCCATTCCCTTCCCTCTGCCCTCTTTCTCTCTCTCCTCTCTTTGTTTCCCCGCCCCCCTCCCGAGGTAAACAAAACCTCCTCACTTGTGTCCTATCAGTGAAAGTCCATCCCT